>NC_091214.1:21082550-21089604 GCF_040958095.1 Procambarus clarkii
CAGGACCACAGGATCATAAGTCCAGTGTGCTGTCCGCTCGGCCGACCGGCTCCAGGATGCAGTAATGCCATACCCAATAAGATTATAATCAGGGGAATTTTTTTTATTGTATATAACATATATAATATATATATATATAATAAGATATATGCGGAAAATCCACAGAGAAATATGAAAGGAAGTGAACGTTTCGGCCTGTTAAAGCCGCTGTCAACACCAGACTCAATATGTTTGGTGTTGACAACGGCTTTAATCAGGCCGAAACGTTCACTTCCTTTCATATTTCTCTGTGGATTTTCCGCATAAAAATGATCAATGTTTTGTGATCGTCAATTGCATAATAAGATGTATATAAACCACTGGAATATATCATCGCGCCCAGACACCGTGACTCTTCATCTGTGCTCATGCAGTTATAAGTCTCATCACCGAGCTCATGTATGACTATCATCATCCCAGATGATCACACTATAGCACCACACGCCAACAACCACAGTCATGCCGAACAAACACCAACCGATCGAGGACTGGAAGGAACTACAGGATGACCTGGGCATACAGAAGGAATGGGCCCAGAAGTGGATACTGGAGTTTAACTGAAGAAAGTGCAAAGTAATGATACCGAGTGGTGGGAACAAGAGGTCGGGCCAAATATTGGTTGGAAGAAGTAACTGGCCTAGAATCAGGGGAAGAAAATTCCTGATATTATCACCTACATGTGCTAGGTTGTAAAACATAAAAATTGCCCTTACGAATCTGAATAAGAAATAATCGGTATGCTACATACATCAGACCATTTCTGAAATGTGCAGCACGAGTGTGGAGACTTTATCTCGTAAAACACAAAAGGATACTGGAACGTCGAGAGGTATACGAGTACTCTAGTCCCACAGCTGAGAAAACTGAGTTCAGAAAAGACTAAACCACACGTCACTGGAAGACAATATCAGGGGAAATAATATTACCAAATATAAGCTCCTCAGGGGAATAGACAGGGTAGACAAGGACAGAATATTGACAGTGCTAACACAGTTGGGCACTAAGTACCCAAATATGCCACAGACACATTAATAAGAACTTGATTAGTGTCAGAATAGTGAACAAATAGATGTGGCAAAAATATCAAATTCTAGAAACAGATTCCACACCTAGCATAAAATGTAGATATGATAGAGCCCAAAAGGCTTAGCAACTTATACACCTGTTAACCAAAGGCTTCATAGGCAAGACCAAAGAGCTAACATGCATACACAGAGGATTCAAAATATGCAAAATGATCCTAAAAATCTGGTATTCCAATGCTGATGGAGCCACAAAAAAGATGAAATATTTGAAAGACCCGATGGAAAAGATCCCGATATGATTGTTGTGGTAAAAAAAAAAAAAAATTACAGGTAATCGTAAATGCAACATATTCAGGATAATAGATAATAGTTCAGGATAATAGATAATAGTTCAGGATAAGAAGGAAATAATGGAAACCAAGACAACAAACGCAAATGGCATTTCTTGTCAAGAGAAAATGGGGGTTTTATGAATTTGAAGAGAATTCAAATGACCAATTAAATAACCAGAACTATTTAACAGCAGCTAGAGAAACATCGTGGCTGAGGTAATATATAAACCTGTTACCTAGCAGTAAATAGGTACCTGGGTGTTAGTCAGCTGTCACGGGCTGCTTCCTGGGGGTGGAGGCCTGGTCGACGACCGGGCCGCGGGGACACTAAAAAGCCCCGAAATAATCTCAAGATAACCTCAAGATAACCAGCGAACGACAGAAGACCCAAGCGGGAAATTAATCAATGAAACTATTGCAAAAGAATAACAAAGAGTTAAGACATCTCAACAAATTAGTTTTGCAAACATCAACACAGCTTTAGCGGTGGGGAAGTCGTTCTTAACAAACTTATTGAACTTCTACTATAACTTAACGACTGTAAGACAGACAATCTTGAGGTTATCTTGAGATGATTTCGGGGCTTTTTAGTGTTTCTGCGGCCCGGTCCTCGACCAGGCCTCCACCCCCAGGAAGCAGCCCGTGACAGCTGACTAACACCCAGGTACCTATTTTACTGCTAGGTAACAGGGGGCATAGGGTGAAAGAAACTCTGCCCATTGTTTCTCGCCGGCGCCTGGGATCGAACCCAGGACCACAGGATCACAAGTCCAGCGTTCTGTCCGCTCGGCCGACCGGCTGAGGTTGAACAGACTGCACAGTTCTAGTGGAGCAAAATACCTTTGATAAAGTTTCCAATAAAAATAGTACAGGTGAAAGTACCAAACGGCGGGAGGTAGACTATTATAGTTAAAACCACGGGCACTATTACCAAACATTACGACTATAGAGCACTTTAAAGGGGGATAAGGATTTGTGTTGGGACGGGGGGGAAAGGAATGGTGCCCAATCACTTGGACGGTCGGGGATTGAACACCGATTGATTGATTGATGAAGATTAAGCCACCCAAGAGGTGGCACGGGCATGAATAGCCCGTAAGTGGTGGCCCTTTCGAGCCATTACCAGTATCAAAAGATGATACTGGAGATCTGTGGAGGCGCAACTGCACCCTGCGTGACGGGAGATGTCTCCCGGACCAAGTGGTGACCAAATGGTGATTGAACAGCGTCCTGCATGAAGCGAGACCGTCGCTCTACCGTCCAGCTCAAGTGGTTGAACTAGTTAAAGCCAAGAAGGCGTATTAAGCTATTGGCATAAGGCCCAAGGTTGGTAAATTCCCCAAGAATCGAGCTTAGGATAAATAGTATTATACACATGTGTCAATTTCCAAGCCGTGATACAAAACAATGAGAAGAAGACTAAACATCCAGGAACATCTAGACAGGCTGTAGAGTTGGCCCAAGAAATGGCTGCTAGAATTCAGTACCAGAGTGTGCAAGGTGATGAAAATAAATGAGAGTACACCAGCAAGTTGGTATGATAGAGCCCAGTAGGCTCAGGAATCTGTACACCAGTTGATTGACAGTTGAGAGGCGGGACCAAAGAGCCAAAGCTCAACCCCCGCAAGCACAAATAGGTGAGTACAAATAGGTGAGTACACAAAGAAAGGGGAACCACCGAATGCATAGCTATACCACTGTCTTGCCACGGAGGTAAACTCCGAACTGGCGAATGTCAGAACCTTAGTAAGCAACCATTCAGAATATCATTCACCACGGACGCGAGACCAGTCCTGGAATATGCAACTCTGTCGTGAAGCTCGCGTATGATAAACAACAACAACACCTTTTGGTTTTATATATCATGTCATATTTTCTCCTTTCTCCAGTCTATCCTTCTTCCTCGAATCTCTTATCCCTGTCATCTTTATTTCCCCGTTTCATTTTCGTTTCATCTCTTCTTCCTCCAATGTTATTTCTCTGCACACTTTTCCTCTCTTCATATTCTCAGTTATCTTTCTCTCCGCGCATCTCGTCTTTCTTTCCGCTCCCTCTATTATTATTCTTCGCCCATTTCTCTATTCCCCTCTTCTCTCCCTCCCCGAGTCACCACCCAGCTTCACCAGTCATCACACAGCTTCACCAGTCACTGGCCAGTCATCACACAGCTTCACCAGTCACTGGCCAGTCATCACACAGCTTCACCAGCCACTGGCCAGTCATCACACAGCTTCACCAGTCACTTCGACAGTCCATCTCGAGCCAACAATCCACCAAATCTCTGGTGGTGGATTGTGACTCGTTTATAAACTGGCTGGGACCTCAGGGGTGGCGTGCTGGGGCTAGGGACGGTGAGAACGTGTAGATGGGGCTAGAGGGATGGATAGAGAACAGGAGGAAAAGGTATAGGAGTATAATCAACATAACGAAGGGGCTAGGGGTCTATTACGGGCTATTCATGCCCGTGCCACCTCTTGGGTGGCTTAATCTTCATCAATCAATCGCTAGGGGTCTAGAGGAATGGCGCCTGAAGAATGAGAGTTGGAGGGGGCTTGTGCGTGTGTGGCGAGGGGTCCGCAGGAATGGTCTCCCTGTATGGAGTTTGCCAAGGATGAGGACAAGGGCTGGCATTAATATTGGCTGCGATTGCAGTGAGCCGTGGATCATCAGTGTGTGTGTGTGTGTGTGTGTGTGTGTGTGTGTGTGTGTGTGTGTGTGTGTGTGTGTGTGTGTGTGTGTGTGTGTGTGTGTGTGTACTCACCTATTTGTGCTTGCGGGGGTTGAGCTTTGGCTCTTTGGTCCCGCCTCTCAACTGTCAATCAACTGGTGTACAGATTCCTGAGCCTACTGGGCTCTATCATATCTACATTTAAAACTGTGTATGGAGTCAGCCTCCACCACGTCACTGCCTAATGCATTCCATCCTGTGTGTGTGTGTGTGTGTGTGTGTGTGTGTGTGTGTGTGTGTGTGTGTGTGTGTGTGTGTGTGTGTGTGTGTGGAGTTGTGTATTGTATTGTCCGGTTATGTGGAGATTCTCACCTTACTGTTCATACTGTATTACCGGCTTGACATGGGTAGTGTAGATCATTATGACTTCCTTACGCTGTAAGGCAGTGTTCTTATGTGTTCTTCAGTGTTCTCCAGGTTAAGTTATGTCGTTGGTGCTACACTCTGGCTGATGTTATATCTACGCCTAGATGCTTTGATCTTTTGTTTATCTGTCCTCCATATTGTTCCTTCCCGAAGGTAGCTTCATCCGCCTCCACAACGTCTCATTACCTTACATTTACTTGGGTTGAGCTCGAGTAGAAATTGTTGACCAGACCACACACTAGAAGGTGAAGGGACGACGACGTTTCGGTCCGTCCTGGACCATTCTCAAGTCGATTGTCTTGAGAAGAAATTGAGAAGAAATTGTTTTCATGGTGACTGTCTTGTCTAGGTTATCGTGAAGCAATCCGTAAGCCATCTCTAGTTTGGTCAGCTTTGCCTTATTACAAGGACCCTTATGTATGACGGGCCTTTTGCATCTAGTTCCGATGCTCGGATTTAATTTTTTTTCTTTACGAATCACAATTCATTCTCATTTAATTTGAAAGACGACGGACGATACAGTTTTAATAGATATATTTTTTTAATCATCCATTAAAATTTCGGACTGTTTTGTTTATTAAGTTAAATCGCTACAATAGTTGTTTGTCTCTTTTGTGGTCTTGCTTTTCGCGTATTGTATAACAATCGCTATTTCTCACACGCTCTTGAGTCACTCTTTCTCCCCCAAACTCTAATTTATTTTATTTCCTCTGGACCACTTTCTCTCTTTGTTTTCCCTTCGGCATTATAACTCAGGTGGCAAGCCCTCATTTTCTGATATAACCCGCTTGGCAAACCTCGTAAAACTTAAGACCCAGTTAAGCCTCACACACGGCAGGGTGACACAACGCTGACCCCCCCCCCCCCTTGGAGCTCCTGCTCCACCCCCTCCTTGACCCACGCCCCCCCCCCACCCCACCAGACACATCCCCCCCCTCACCCGCCACCAGAAACCCCCTTCCCTGTACCTATTTCTCCACAGTTAAATCCCTTTCTGTAATACTTACGGGCTATTCATGCCCGTGCCACCTCTTAGGGTGGCTTAATCTATATCAATCATCACTTTCTGTAGGGAAAGAACTTGCGCTCGAGCATTGGGCTTCATATTAGGTAATTATCACTCAAGGGGGCATCGTTGAGGTGTTTATTTCATCTGGGTGGGAATTGGATGGGTCGGGGTGGAGTGATGGACGGCTGAGTCCATATATGGAGCAGGAGGAGAGGTAGTAGGGGCCATCTTGGACCTCAGGAACTCCGATGATACAGGTAGACATTTCCGGCAACAAAGGTCTTCGGGTTGGGCTGCCACGGCACCCCGACTTACGTTCTCTCTCTCTCTCTCTCTCGGTCCTGATTGCTATTAAGTCACTTGCATTTAAAAGTGAATTATTGTGGCTCTTTCTGGTGGTTTGACCGTGTCTTACCTTTAGTCTCTTCCTGGCCCTGCTGGACTGTCTCTCCCTGACTTCCCCTGCTGGACTGTCTCCCCCTGACTTCCACCTACTGGACTGTCTCCCCCTGACTTCCCCTGCTGGTCCCGGTACTTGAACTCAACAGCCGCAGTAATCCCCACTCGAGGCGGGGAACAGAAGTACCCGTCACCCTCCAGCCTCCCACAGCGATCAATAATCCTCCAAAGGGAACATTGAAAACTGAAATAACTAAAATTGTCTTTTGCTAAAAATTCAAAATTCCTGTAACTGAATTTTCCGAAAATATATCAAATTGAAAGTAATTGGCAGAAGGCAGGTCGCGAGTAGGGGCTCTGGAAGACTTTTCTCCCCATTACTTGTCAATGGAGGAGGTATTATGGGCTTCACCTATTCCTCAGCCGCGCTCGGGGCCCCTGAGGACCAATTAGAAGACTAATAGCGCCGCTTCCCTTATTGTGATTGGTGGGTTGGGAAGACCAGGAGGCTAAAGTGCCACTGGTGGAAAGCTGGACTGTGGCTGAGGGATATGGTAATGGTGTGTACTGATTGGTGGTACTGTTGGGTGATTGGTGGTATTGTGTGGTGATTGGTGGTGCTGTGTTATGATTGGTGGTGTTGTGTGGTGGCGCTGTGGACTCATTGGTGGTGATTGTAAAAAAAAAGGTAAGGCAACAAGAACGGCAGAGAAGCAATATGGTAGGTAGAGCAACAGGAAGGGAGAGAACAGGAAGGTGAGGCAACAACAGGGAGGTAGAAGGGAATGTTGTGAACGTTCTAGTCCACTGCTCTTTGCCTCCATACAGTATTTTTGTTCACGTTGGGACCAATCTAAACGTTCACACATAAATGGAACCTGGTAAAGGCGTTCTTGCTTGCTTGTTAACGTCCAGACCTGAAGGTGTGAAGCCAAGGCTCCTGTCACTTGCGTTGCCGTGAACGAGGTTGTGCTTTAAGAGCGAGATTGTGTTTTAAGGGCGAGGTTGTGCTTTAAGGGCGAGGTTGTGCTTTAAGAGCGAGATTGTGTTTTAAGGGCGAGGTTGTGCTTTAAGGGCGAGGTTGTGTTTAAGGTTTAAGGGCGAGGTGAGGCGGGACACCTTGCCGTGTTGAATGCGTTCGCGATGGACACGCGTC
>NC_091214.1:21090104-21130071 GCF_040958095.1 Procambarus clarkii
TTATACAACAATTATTGTTTTTTGATTATACACTAAATTCTCTAGTGAAAAAACAAGCAAATACAAACCTAAACAAATCATAAATATATTTGTATCGATCAAACAAACAAACAAACATATACATGAATACAACAAAAATACATCAACCAAAAAGTATAACATTTGTACATTTCAATTTTGCTAATAATTTTCATGTCATTTTTAAATGTATTCCGTTTTCTTTAATACATTTTGACATTTTTCTTACTCTTTGTTCATCATTTTTCTTGTTTTAATAATTTTTTTTGTCGGCTATATTGACAATATTTCATGTTTTCGCAGATTTTACCTCGTTTTTTCCATATTTTTTCGGTTAGGTCGGATATTTTCTGCTATTGCTTGCTCTTGAGTTTTCTGTTTTGATCGAATTGTTTCGTGTTTTGTCGAGTTTTGTGGGATGTGTTCCTCTCTCTCTCTCTCTCTTTCTCTCTCTCTCTCTCTCTCTCTCTCTCTCTCTCTCTCTCTCTCTCTCTCTCTCTCTCTCTCTCTCTCTCTCTCTCTCTCTCTCTGTCTCTCTCTCTCTCTCTCTCTCTCTGTCTCTCTCTCTCTCTCTCTCTGTCTCTCTCTCTCTTTTTCTCTCTCTCTTTCTCTCTCTCCGACCCCTTACAGTGTTCAAGAGAGAACTGGATAAGCACCTCCAAAGGATACCTGATCAACCAGGCTGTGACTCATACGTCAGGCTGCGAACAGCCGCGTCCAACAGCCTGGTTGATCAGTCCGGCAACCAGGAGGCCTGGTCGACGACCGGGCCGCGGGGACGCTAAGCACCTCAAGGTAACCTCAAAGTAACCTCTCTCTCTCTCTCTCTCTCTCTCTCTCTCTCTCTCTCTCTCTCTCTCTCTCTCTCTCTCTCTCTCTCTCTCTCTCTCTTTCTCTCTCTCTCTCTCTCTCGTTCATAGCAGTATTGTATTGACTTGGCATGCATAATAAGTGAGAAGGGGAGGGAGAGAGGATGAGAGAGAGAGGGGGAAGAGGGAGGGAAGGGAAAGAGGGAGAGAACAGAGGGAGCATGGAAAGGGAGAATGGAAAAGGAAATAGCATTGGTATGTTAAATTTGCAGCGAGATTAGAAGAAGGGGGGAAGGAATGACAGGGAAAGAACAAGAAGGGAGAAAAGGGAGGGGAAGGAGGAAAGTGAGGGAGGAGGAAATGGAAAGGAGATGGGAAAGTAAGGGAGAGAGATTCTTGTCTTTTTTAGTGTTAAAACAGAATAATTTATCTTGTAAAGGAATCAATTAATTTTTTTCGAGTCGTTCTCGTCCTTCTACCCATTCCTTCTACCCATTCCTTCACCTCCTCTACCGGTACCTCACTATCTCTCACTTCCCCTCACTCGCTCCCCTGTTCTCTCCCCAATCTCTCCCTCACTATCACCACCACTCCCCCCCCAACCCTCTCTCCCTCACTATCACCACCACTCCCACAATCTCCCCCTCCTCCCTTTCCCCTCTCCCTTACATCAGAACCAATTACAAACCTCCCCCCTCCCACCCCCCATAGACCCCCCACCATTTGCGATTTAATTACCCACGTAAAAGATGTTTTTCTGCACGTCTCTCTGTCTCTCTCTCTTTCTTCCTCCCTCTCTCTCTTCCTCCTTCTATCCTTCCGTCTCCTGTCTCCTTATCCTGCCTACTCAATGTCTCATCTTCCCCCTTCAAGTCTTCCTCCTTAGGAAATAATAACAAAATAAGGAATATATATATATATATATATATATATATATATATATATATATATATATATATATATATATATATATATATATATATATTTATTTATTTATTTATTTACAAACAACAGCCACCAAACTCACATGCCGACGAGGAGTCACAATAACGTGGCTGAAATATGTTGACCAGACCACACACTAGGAGGTGAAGGGACGACGACGTTTCGATCTGTCCTGGAACCATTCACAATCGACTTGAGAATGGTCCAGGACGGACCGACGACTCGTCGTCGTCGTCCCTTCACCTTCTAGTGTGTAAACAAAATTCACATATTTCCAGGTTACACTGCTGTGTTTTCCTACCTCCGGAGGCTCTTTGATGTGACTGGTAATTAAGACTTGGATTAATGAGGTAGCGAGAGGCTCGTTGGTTATACATGTTTAGGCAGCCCGTCCTCATAAACAAAGTCCATTCCATGCAGCGGCCACACCCCCTGTGTTATGAATGAAAAACGGTTTACACACCACTCACAGCTAATGACATCCGAACACTTCCGGAACAAGTGCTTCGCTGACGACTTGTGTTCGAACCACAACGCTGTAAATGCTTCACCCACGTACTACAAATACAAATAATCGCCAACAGAACCTAAACACCTAACCTAACCAGTGGCTAAATATGCACAAAATGCTAATATATATATATATAACCATATTAATTTATAATTTAGACAAATTTCTATTGTGAGTGAACAGCATGTTATAATTGATGAATGCGTCTTTGGGGTCGACCGCTGGGTGGAATGAACTTGAGTCTGAGGACGGGTTGGTTTAGGACGAGGACAGGCCTGGCCGGGGTGTAGGCATCAGGTTCGAAACCTATGGGAGTAAGGCCGGAGCAACCACACTACCACCATAGCACCAAAAAATACCCTGTTTTTAAACTATTAATTAAAAAAGGAACCACAATAATTTAAACAAAATTATCAATAATAAATAAAACAAAAATGTTTATAATATAATTTAATTCTAACCCTGAATTTAACCCTTAAATATAACTTACGTATATTAAGTTTGTATAAAAATACTACAATTACTTATCTCCAGATTTGCAAAAATAAATATCAGAAATAGAACTGTAAACAATAAGGGAAAATATATTTATAAAAAAATATGAAATATATGACGAGATATTTTTCCCATTTTCTTTGGACGGTCAGTTGTAATTTCGCTCGGTAGATGGCAGCGTGGGTGAGGCGCTGACATCAATGGCCGACAAAATATAAACCGCGGGAAAAAATGTCTAGTCAATTTATACTGATAGTGACTCAGAAATAGAAATATTATTCACTGCGAATTAATGCTCCTGCATTAATAAATGTATATTATATCCACTATAAATACAAGACATCCAAGAGGGAGGAAATTTTCTTATATGAGTTTCCCCGCGAAAAGCGTCCTAGCGATGGACCAAAAATAGCAAGACGGGCAACTCCATCTGCGAGTGTGGCGGTGTGTGGCACCTCGGGGCTGAGGGACGGTGTTGCCATACAACACCTCTCCATAACTCAACCTCCTTTTGGCCAGAGATAACAAAAAAAAAAACCGCTGGTTTCACGTGAACGCGCAATAAATCGAAGTCTCTGAGCCAGGATTCATTAAGCATTTACACATCCACTTACGAAACCTGTACATCTTTCTTAAATCATGGCTGTATACGAGCTTCATGTGACGGGTACAAGTTTAATTCATAAGTCAACAATAAGTATAACTTATCAGTTATTTATAAGTATATAAATAACAAACACATGTACTACTCAACAAACATGAAACAGGAAACAAAAATGCTGATGTCACCACCCGTCAACAAAGGGAATTAAATGTCCGAGTTCCCATCCTCTATGTCAGCGTAACAGACACGTTCATTACCCGCCTGTTACTGCCCACAGGCGCTACACAGAGTATCCTGTTTCCTCGCTAACAATGAGAGGGGTGGCTAAAATGAGGTTAAAGTTCAGATATATAGATAGAGCTTTCGGTGCCAGAGTAAGTAGAACGTGGGTGGGACGACCCGTAGAGTTGTCGGACCAATTCGCTCACTATTTTGCTATATATTTACATGAAAGGTAAAGTGAAGCTACTGATACAGCTACAGATCTGTAGTACAGATCCATATATGCTGTACAGCTACATATATAGACTCATGTACCCAACAGATATGCACTCATATATGTATGAATGTAAGTATATATATATATATATATATATATATATATATATATATATATATATATATGTCGTACCTAATAGCCAGAACGCACTTCTCAGCCTACTATTCAAGGCCCGATTTGCCTAATAAGCCAAGTTTTCATGAATTAATGTTTTTTCGTCTACCTAACCTACCTAACCTAACCTAACCTAGCTTTTTTTGGCTACCTAACCTAACCTTACCTATAAATATAGGTTAGGTTAGGTTAGGTAGGGTTGGTTAGGTTCGGTCATATATCTACGTTAATTTTAACTCCAATAAAAAAAATTGACCTCATACATAGAGAAAAGGGTTGCTTTATCATTTCATAAGAAAAAAATTATAGTAAATATATTAATTCAGGAAAACTTGGCTTATTAGGCAAATCGGGCCATGAATAGTAGGCTGAGAAGTGAGTTCTGGCTACTAGGTACGACATATATATATATATATATATATATATATGTCGTACCTAGTAGCCAGAACGCACTTCTCAGCCTACTATGCAAGGCCCGATTTGCCTAATAAGCCAAGTTTTAATGAATTAATATATTTTCTCTAATTTTTTTCTTATGAAATGATAGAGCTACCCATTTCATTATGTATGATGTAAATTTTTTTTTATTGGAGTTAAAATTAACGTAGTTATAAGACCGAACCTAACCAACCCTACCTAACCTAACCGAACCTATCTTTAAAGGTTAGGTTAGGTTAGGTAGCCGAAAAAGTTAGGTTAGGTTAGGTTAGGTAGGTTAGGTAGTCGAAAAACAATTAATTCATGAAAACTTGGCTTATTAGGCAAATCGGGCCTTGCATAGTAGGCTGAGAAGTGCGTTCTGGCTACTAGGTACGACATATATATATATATATATATATATATATATATATATATACTTACATTCAGAGGCAAAGATATGGACAGAAACATTCACATAGTCAGATAAACAAAGAGACAGTGGAAGATACAGACACAAAGACAGTTGACAGATGGATGGATGGATATATATATATATATATATATATATATATATATATATATATATATATATATATATATATATATACATATATATATAACAAAAATATATGAAAAAGAGCATGAAAGCGAAAGTAAAAGGGGCACTGGATGCCTCTCGACTTTGACTGCAAAAAGAACGGTCAAAAAAGTTGTAATCAGGTTGAGTGACACGTTTTTGATGATGTACAGAGTCCTTTGCTGTGCCCTCGACTTGCTCTCCCTCTCCCAGTGAGGGCAGATGGGAGAGGGGAGAGAGAGAGAGGAGAGGCAGGAAGAGAGAAGGAACACTAAAGGAAAGGGAGGAACGGGATAAAGATGATGGAGATATTTTGCGAGACGGGTAAAGAGGACGAGTTATAGATGAGGAGGAATGGATTATAGAGAGGGAGAGAGAAAAGGAAAAGAGAAAGGGTTAGAAGAGGTAGAGAAGTATGAATACGTGTAGATGGAGGAAAGAGATGGGAAGGTACAGGAGAGAACATGAGAGAGAGAGAGAGAGAGAGAGAGAGAGAGAGAGAGAGAGAGAGAGAGAGAGAGAGAGAGAGAGAGAGAGAGAGAGAGAGACAGAGACAGAGACAGAGACAGAGACAGAGACAGAGAGAGACACAGAGACAGACAGAGACAGAAAGCAGAAACCAAACATGGAAATAGAAAAGACAAAACCCAATTACAAGTACTCTGAATGCAAATTACCGAGACACCAAGACACAGCCAACCAGCCCCTCAACAGTAAACAAAAAACAGATGAACAGCGTCTGGCGATACCACACCACCACCACACACCAGGTCATACATAGTATAATTTTACGTTACCAGGTCAGGCTCCACCAGCCGTCGATACCTGGATTATTGGAGTCTTCTTAAGCCATCCAATACCTTTTCAGTGAGATTAACAGAGGTCTCTCTTCTTCTACTCCTTTCTCTCTCTCTCATTCTCTCCTATCTCCTTCTCTTTCTCCGTTACGGCCTGTAATAGCGACTTCCTGTTTAGGATCTCTCTGTTTCTCTTCTGTTTCCCTCTCCGTTAACTCCTATTTTGTTCCTTTGTCCTCTTTATTATCTTTCTCCCTTCTCGCCTCTCCCTCATTCCTACTTTCCCTCAGAAATCATGAGCAAAGGGAAAGGAGGGGAAGGAATAAGGGTTGAAAGAGCATTTTTAAACAGGAAAGACAACAGAATGAAAGGAGGGCAAAGGACAGGAGAGGAGGAGAAGATGGAAGAGGAGGAAGAAGCAGCAAGAGAAATGAGAAATAAGAGAAAACGAGAGATGGAACGGTAATTACCGGACGGCCGGGCTAAGGCAAAATGCGTATGTAGCTCTTGGAAGGAATGAGGGCAGACTGAGAGCTGGGACATGAGGAGAGACTGAGAGCTGGGACATGAGGAGAGACTGAGAGCTGGGACATGAGGAGAGACTGAGAGCTGGGACATGAGGAGAGACTGAGAGCTGGGACATGAGGGCAGACTAAGAGCTGGGACATGAGAAGAGACTGAGAGCTGGGACATGAGGAGAGACTGAGAGCTGGGTCATGAGGGCAGACTGAGAGCTGGGACATGAGGAGAGACTGAGAGCTGGGACATGAGGGCAGACTGAGAGCTGGGACATGAGGAGAGACTGAGAGCTGGGACATGAGGAGAGACTGAGAGCTGGGACATGAGGGCAGACTGAGAGCTGGGACATGAGGAGAGACTGAGAGCTGGGACATGAGGAGAGACTGAGAGCTGGGACATGAGGAGAGACTGAGAGCTGGGACATGAGGGCAGACTGAGAGCTGGGACATGAGGAGAGACTGAGAGCTGGGACATGAGGAGAGACTGAGAGCTGGGACATGAGGAGAGACTGAGAGCTGGGTCATGAGGGCAGACTGAGAGCTGGGACATGAGGAGAGACTGAGAGCTGGGACATGAGGGCAGACTGAGAGCTGGGACATGAGGAGAGACTAAGAGCTGGGACATGAGGAGAGACTGAGAGCTGGGACATGAGGAGAGACTGAGAGCTGGGTCATGAGGAGAGACTGAGAGCTGGGACATGAGGGCAGACTGAGAGCTGGGACATGAGGAGAGACTGAGAGCTGGGACATGAGGACAGACTGAGAGTTGGGACATGAGGAGAGACTGAGAGCTGGGACATGAGGGCAGACTGAGAGCTGGGTCATGAGGAGAGACTGAGAGCTGGGACATGAGGAGAGACTGAGAGCTGGGACATGAGGAGAGACTGAGAGCTGGGACATGAGGGCAGACTGAGAGCTGGGACATGAGGAGAGACTGAGAGCTGGGTCATGAGGAGAGACTGAGAGCTGGGACATGAGGGCAGACTGAGAGCTGGGACATGAGGAGAGACTGAGAGCTGGGTCATGAGGGCAGACTGAGAGCTGGGACATGAGGGCAGACTGAGAGCTGGGACATGAGGAGAGACTGAGAGCTGGGACATGAGGGCAGACTGAGAGCTGGGACATGAGGAGAGACTAAGAGCTGGGTCATGAGGAGAGACTGAGAGCTGGGACATGAGGGCAGACTGAGAGCTGGGACATGAGGAGAGACTGAGAGCTGGGACATGAGGACAGACTGAGAGTTGGGACATGAGGAGAGACTGAGAGCTGGGACATGAGGGCAGACTGAGAGCTGGGTCATGAGGAGAGACTGAGAGCTGGGACATGAGGAGAGACTGAGAGCTGGGACATGAGGAGAGACTGAGAGCTGGGACATGAGGGCAGACTAAGAGCTGGGACATGAGAAGAGACTGAGAGCTGGGACATGAGGAGAGACTGAGAGCTGGGACATGAGGGCAGACTGAGAGCTGGGACATGAGGAGAGACTGAGAGCTGGGACATGAGGAGAGACTGAGAGCTGGGACATGAGGAGAGACTGAGAGCTGGGTCATGAGGGCAGACTGAGAGCTGGGACATGAGGAGAGACTGAGAGCTGGGACATGAGGGCAGACTGAGAGCTGGGACATGAGGAGAGACTAAGAGCTGGGACATGAGGAGAGACTGAGAGCTGGGACATGAGGAGAGACTGAGAGCTGGGTCATGAGGAGAGACTGAGAGCTGGGACATGAGGGCAGACTGAGAGCTGGGACATGAGGAGAGACTGAGAGCTGGGACATGAGGACAGACTGAGAGTTGGGACATGAGGAGAGACTGAGAGCTGGGACATGACGGCAGACTGAGAGCTGGGTCATGAGGAGAGACTGAGAGCTGGGACATGAGGAGAGACTGAGAGCTGGGACATGAGGAGAGACTGAGAGCTGGGACATGAGGGCAGACTGAGAGCTGGGACATGAGGAGAGACTGAGAGCTGGGTCATGAGGAGAGACTGAGAGCTGGGACATGAGGGCAGACTGAGAGCTGGGACATGAGGAGAGACTGAGAGCTGGGTCATGAGGGCAGACTGAGAGCTGGGACATGAGGGCAGACTGAGAGCTGGGACATGAGGAGAGACTGAGAGCTGGGACATGAGGGCAGACTGAGAGCTGGGACATGAGGAGAGACTAAGAGCTGGGTCATGAGGAGAGACTGAGAGCTGGGACATGAGGGCAGACTGAGAGCTGGGACATGAGGAGAGACTGAGAGCTGGGACATGAGGACAGACTGAGAGTTGGGACATGAGGAGAGACTGAGAGCTGGGACATGAGGGCAGACTGAGAGCTGGGTCATGAGGAGAGACTGAGAGCTGGGACATGAGGAGAGACTGAGAGCTGGGACATGAGGAGAGACTGAGAGCTGGGACATGAGGGCAGACTGAGAGCTGGGACATGAGGAGAGACTGAGAGCTGGGTCATGAGGAGAGACTGAGAGCTGGGACATGAGGGCAGACTGAGAGCTGGGACATGAGGAGAGACTGAGAGCTGGGTCATGAGGGCAGACTGAGAGCTGGGACATGAGGAGAGACTGAGAGCTGGGACATGAGGGCAGACTGAGAGCTGGGACATGAGGGCAGACTGAGAGCTGGGACATGAGGGCAGACTGAGAGGGTTGAGAGGGGACATTATGGTTATCTAGAGGTTATCTTGAGGTTATCTTGAGATGATTTCGGGGCTTAGCGTCCCCGCGGCCCGGTCCTCGACCAGGCCTCCACCCCCAGGAAGCAGCCCGTGACAGCTGTCTAACTCCCAGGTACCTATTTACTGCTAGGTAACAGAGGCATATCAGAGTGAAAGAAACATTTTGCCCATTTGTCTCCGCCTCCACCGGGGATCGAACCCGGGCCCTCAGGCCTACGAATCCGAAGCGCTGTCTACTCAGCTGTCAGTCGCCCATATAGACTATAGTGAGGGGGCTGAGAACTACACAAGAAGCGCCACAATCGAGGATATACATGTTTCGTAGATTATACGGATAAACTGGATTAAAAGCGCTACAAGTGTCACTAACTCACTCGTGTATATGTAGCGGCAAGACCCGGGATGCTGTTTATCGTCTAGTGTTGACCTTTGAACTCACTAACGTGGGTTTTTGAGCGCTTAAAGTAATGTCAGTCACGCCATCCTCGTTCAGTGGCCCCTCCTCCATTTAAGAGTGGTCATTGTCCCCTCTGAGTGGCCCACCGGCTCGTTGCCAAGGAAACGGACGCTATCAAGGGCTGCCAACCCCTCTACATCCTCCCCCACACCCCCTACACCCCCCCTCCAACGCCATAGGCTTCAGTGTCGTCCGCGTCTCTCCCATAATTAGCCTCAGTAAACAGTCCAAATTACCTTTCAGTGTTAATATTAATACGAACTGCGTTTTGAAGTAAAATTAATCTAATGATGACAGTGAAATGAGACCCTGTTGGTAGCCCTGGCGTGTGAGATGAGAGACAGTTGGTAGCCTTGGTGTCTCGCTGACCACTGTTGGTTGCCCTGGTGTGTGAGATGAGAGACAGTTGGTAGCCTTGGTGTCTCGCTGACCACTGTTGGTAGCCCTGGCGTGTGAGATGAGAGACAGTTGGTAGCCTTGGTGTCTCGCTGACCACTGTTGGTAGCCCTGGCGTGTGAGATGAGAGACAGTTGGTAGCCTTGGTGTCTCGCTGACCACTGTTGGTAGCCCTGGCGTGTGAGATGAGAGACAGTTGGTAGCCTTGGTGTCTCGCTGACCACTGTTGGTAGCCCTGGCGTGTGAGATGAGACACTGTTGGTAGCCCTGGCGTATGAGATGAGACACTGTTGGTAGCCCTGGCGTATGAGATGAGACACTGTTGGTAGCCCTGTTGCCCGGTTTGGCGGACACGTATGAAGTGGCAAGGAAAAATGTACCTTAGCCACTATTTACATAACGTTACATTTCACCGGGAACTGAGAGGCGAGTGAAAATAACATCTCGTCCCAAAGAGCATCATAGCTTAGAGATGAAGGGGGAAGAGGGTAGGTTATAGGACCCTTTGGAGGTGGTATAGTCAAGATTGGCTGTACCGCAGCAGCGCGGGGAGTTCTTGGTTATCTTTGGCTATATCTAGCTTCTTTTATAGCTGATTTATCTGTCTGCTATCATCCTAAGCTTCGGTATAGCTGTGTTGTTGGGTTACAGGTGTGTATGTTTGGGTTACAGGTGTGTATGTTGGGGTTACAGATGTGTGTGTGAGTTTATCTCTCAGAGTTTTTTCTTCTGAGTACCTGATCTGTTCTCTCGTTCTCTCGTTCTCTCTCTCTCTCTCTCTCTCTCTCTCTCTCTCTCTCTCTCTCTCTCTCTCTCTCTCTCTCTCTCTCTCTCTCTATCTCTCTCTCTCTCTCTCTCCTTCCCTTTCTCTCTTTTCTCTTCTTTCTCTCTCACTCTCTTTCATATTTTATGTTCTTATCGTTCTCTCCCACTTCTGCAATCTCTCACCAATTCCTTTCGAACTCTCCTTCGCTACCTCTTATCTCTCTCTCTCTCTCTCTCTCTCTCTCTCTCTCTCTCTCTCTCTCTCTCTCTTCCTCTCCCTCCCTCCTCTCTCTCACCACCCCTACCTCCCTCCCTCACTCCCTCCCTCCCTCTCCCTCACTAGAGATAATTAACCATCAACAAGATATCAAGTTATCTTCGAATATTTTCAAAATGCCCGCCACCCAATCTGGGCAAAATTAAAAATATGATAAAAATCAATAATAGCGATGATGTAGGAGGACGAGGAATGGTAAATTACAGAGAACCGTGGGACTGAACTCAGAACCGTGGGACTGAACTCGGAACCGTGGGACTGAACTCAGAACCGTGGAACTGAACTCAGAACCGTGGGACTGAACTCGGAACCGTGGGACTGAACTCAGAACCGTGGAACTGAACTCAGAACCGTGGGACTGAACTCGGAACCGTGGGACTGAACTCAGAACCGTGGGACTGAACTCGGAACCGTGGGACTGAACTCAGAACCGTGGAACTGAACTCAGAACCGTGGGACTGAACTCAGAACCGTGGAACTGAACTCAGAACCGTGGAACTGAACTCAGAACCGTGGGACTGAACTCAGAACCGTGGGACTGAACTCAGAACCGTGGGACTGAACTCAGAACCGTGGAACTGAACTCAGAACCGTGGAACTGAACTCAGAACCGTGGGACTGAACTCAGAACCGTGGGACTGAACTCAGAACCGTGGAACTGAACTCAGAACCGTGGGACTGAACTCAGAACCGTGGGACTGAACTCAGAACCGTGGAACTGAACTCAGAACCGTGGAACTGAACTCGGAACCGTGGGACTGAACTCAGAACCGTGGAACTGAACTCGGAACCGTGGAACTGAACTCAGAACCGTGGGACTGAACTCAGAACCGTGGAACTGAACTCGGAACCGTGGAACTGAACTCAGAACCGTGGGACTGAACTCAGAACCGTGGAACTGAACTCAGAACCGTGGAACTGAACTCGGAACCGTGGGACTGAACTCAGAACCGTGGAACTGAACTCAGAACCGTGGAACTGAACTCAGAACCGTGGGACTGAACTCAGAACCGTGGAACTGAACTCGGAACCGTGGGACTGAACTCAGAACCGTGGGACTGAACTCAGAACCGTGGGACTGAACTCGGAACCGTGGGACTGAACTCAGAACCGTGGGACTGAACTCAGAACCGTGGGACTGAACTCAGAACCGTGGGACTGAACTCGGAACCGTGGGACTGAACTCGGAACCGTGGGACTGAACTCGGAACCGTGGGACTGAACTCGGAACCGTGGGACTGAACTCGGAACCGTGGGACTGAACTCAGAACCGTGGGACTGAACTCGGAACCGTGGGACTGAACTCGGAACCGTGGGACTGAACTCAGAACCGTGGGACTGAACTCGGAACCGTGGGACTGAACTCAGAACCGTGGAACTGAACTCAGAACCGTGGGACTGAACTCGGAACCGTGGGACTGAACTCAGAACCGTGGGACTGAACTCGGAACCGTGGGACTGAACTCAGAACCGTGGGACTGAACTCAGAACCGTGGGACTGAACTCGGAACCGTGGGACTGAACTCAGAACCGTGGGACTGAACTCGGAACCGTGGGACTGAACTCAGAACCGTGGGACTGAACTCAGAACCGTGGGACTGAACTCAGAACCGTGGGACTGAACTCAGAACCGTGGAACTGAACTCAGAACCGTGGGACTGAACTCGGAACCGTGGAACTGAACTCAGAACCGTGGGACTGAACTCAGAACCGTGGAACTGAACTCGGAACCGTGGAACTGAACTCAGAACCGTGGAACCTGAACTCAGAACCGTGGGACTGAACTCAGAACCGTGGGACTGAACTCAGAACCGTGGAACTGAACTCAGAACCGTGGAACTGAACTCAGAACCGTGGGACTGAACTCAGAACCGTGGGACTGAACATATACTACGCAGCACCAGACTGGAATGCGTACGTCAAGATGCACCAAACAAACTGACTGCATTACGAGGCCCTAAGTTACGAGGACTGGTTAAGAGGGGTTATAAAATCTCGCAAGACTAGAGGAGATAAGGGGGAGACATGATCACAATATACAAGATACTAAGGTTTTAGATAAGGTGGACAAGGGCAGTCTCTTAAAGGATAAAGTAGGATATAAGGGTATAAATTCAAGCTGGAAATGCTAAGTGTCAAGGAAATTAATGGAAATTCTCGTATCCTGTTCCCACAGTGGAATGGAAAGGAGAAGTTGTGGAAACCACCTCCATCCACAACGTCAGATGTCTAACCTTAGAATTTGTTGATTATAACTTAAAAGTTACAACAAGGCTGATACGTAGGTCATTGAAAGCTAGCCCTCAATTGTTCCCTTAATCAAAATAGGTAATCAAGATTGTTGGATTGTTTAATAGGTAAGCAACCCTCACTTCAGCCCCACCATCATTCCAGACAACCCCCCCCCCCCTCATCAGCCACCACCACCAACAATCAACCGAGACAGTAGAGAGAATATTTGCTTAACAAACAAACAAACAGAGAGAGAGAGGGGGTGATCTGCACTCAATCTCACCTGGTACAGGGAGTTGCTCTAAAACTTTGTTGTTTACACTTGTGTCTTGCTCCGAGTGCCTCGAACTTTGGTCTTTAGAGACAACCAGCTGCTTCCCCTGTCTCTCTAGCCTGTCTCCCTGTCTTATCTGTCTGTCTGTATCTCTGTTGGTCTAACCGCCTCTCTCTCTCTCCCTCTCTCTCCCTCTCTCCCTCTCGCTCTCTCTCTCTCCCTCTCTTTCACTTAATCTCCCTAGATCTCCTTTAACTCCTCTACCCCTCTCTCTCTATCCCTTTCCCCTCTTCCGGCACCTCCTCTTCCTTCCCTCCCATCCTCGTCCCTCTAGCCATCAAGCCTCATGTCGGCTGGTCCATTCTCAAGAACATCGTCCCATTCAGTGATCATTCATCCCTCGGTCGACTGGCATTTGCATCATGTTCCGTCAGCCTGTTGACACCAGATACCAGGTGAACTGACTATATGAAGGCTCTGGCACACAGTTGGCTCCATCTTTGTTATTGTACAAGAACATTCAATACAATTTATTTGTAGGGCTATTGATGATACGAGAGAGAGAGAGAGAGAGAGAGAGAGAGAGAGAGAGAGAGAGAGAGAGAGAGAGAGAGAGAGAGAGAGAGAGAGAGAGAGAGAGAGAGAGACAGACAGACAGAGAGAGAGACAGAGAGACAGACAGAGAGACAGAGAGAAAGAGAGTTCATCAAAGCTTGTCTCTGTGTGCCTGTGAGTTCACCATTTGATGCCTTTTTTTAAATGACTACGTAAATTGCCTCGTTCCCGGATGTCAACTGGCCATTTTTCTCCACTTCTGACATAATATAGACCATACGTCAGTGTTTTATCCCCCCCCCCTACCTTCCATGTTGGCAGCTGTGACCTTAGCAGTCAGTTGTGTCATGTTTGTCCACAAGTGACCACCACCACACACACTTCGGGATCACCATAGCCCGTGCTACTTGGAACATTTTGTTCCGGGTAGCCTACCAAAGTGGTTGGATGGTAGAGCGACGGTCTCGCTTCATGCAGGTCGGCGTTCAATCCCCCGAGCGTCCACGAAGTGGTTGGGGCGCCATTCCTTTCCCTCCATCCCATCCCAAATCCTTATCTTGATCCCTTCTAAGTGCTATATATAGTCGTAATGGCTTGGCACTTTCTCTAGATAGTTATTCTTCACTTTTTTCATTCTCCTTTCATCCTTCGTCCCTTCTCTCTCTCTATCTTTCTCACATTTATCTATCTTTCTCTTTCTCGCATTTATCTAATCTCTCTTTCTCACATTTATCTAATCTCTCTCTCTTCCTTTCTTCTCCCTACGTTTCTACTTCTTCCTAATCTACCCTCCTACTTTCTCTTCCTTTTTTATCTCTTCATTATTTCCTCTTCCATCTATCTCCCTTTTCCGAGTTTCTATTGATTCCCACATTTCCTCTTCTCTCGTTTCTCATATTTCTCTTTCTTCAGTCACTTCCCTCTATCTCGTTCCCCTCATATTCCCATTCTCTTGTTTCTCTTCCACTTCCCTTTATCTCCTTGCCCCTCACTTCCCTTTCCTCAATTTTCCTATGCTACTCATTCCTCCGCTTTCAGAAATATCTAGTCTGACGGTAAATCCCTCCCCGAGTGATTTATTCAGCCCAGCGGTCGGGGATTACTAGGTTAATCCCTGGGTAGATAGACTCGCGATGGACTCCCAATAAATAATGAGCGGATTGGAAAACCGCAATTTTGAATATTTTGTTTGCTAGATTGCTTGGAAAATGTATCTAGGGCTATGGTTTTGTCTCACAAAACTGAGACTCATACGTCAGGCTGCGAGCAGCCGCGTCCAACAGTCTGGTTGATCAGTACGGCAACCAGGAGGCCTGGTCGACGACCGGGCCGCGGGGACGCTAAGCCCCGGAAGCACCTCAAGGTAACCTCAAGGTAAGGTAACCACATTTACGGTTCAATTCTTTTTTAACCCACCTCTCCTTTCCCCCTTCCTTTCTTCCACCTACCCACCTCTCCTCTTCCCTCTCATTCATCTGTTCACCTCTACCCTTAATCCACCAGCCTGGTTGGGCATCTACACAAAGATGAAGAGGCATAACGCATCGTTTTAGCTTCCTTCTGAAACTAGTTTCCATATCTTCATTACCTTACACTTGGTGGGATTGAATTCTAGTAACCATTTACTTGCCCACTGCTGGAGTCTGTCAAGGTGCTCCTGTAACTTTCTACAGTCCTCTATTTTTGTGTTCCATAAGGTTTCTGCCAACTGCAAATATCTACATACACGAGATCGCTCCCGCAAGTGAGTCGACATTCATATGAGGAACAATAATGAGCCAACGATCCGAGCCATAGGGGGAGATCCAATAGCTCTCTCACTGTGGTTCTTTGTCTTCTGTTCATCCGGTACTCCCTTATACAGTTCAGTGTTTCATCCCAACCTGCGTCTCTGTATTGAACACCAGCATCTTGTGAGGAAGAGAATCAAATACTTTTTGACAATCTAAGCAGCTAGTCCACCTACCTTTCATTTTCCGGTGATATTTGGGCAACTTTGTTATGGAACTCAATCAGATTTTTCAGACATGAGTTTTACTCTCTGAATTAAGGATGTCTTTCCCTAAACATGTTTATCACTGGCGATTCATTAATCTCAAGCTGATTAGATTCACAAGTTGTGGGAGAGATGGTGGTTGGGTTGTGGTTGTGGTGGTTGGGTTGTGGTTGTGGTGCTTGGGTTGTGGTGGTATCAACACTCACTACACCACAACCCACCACCACATCACCCACTAACACATAACATCAACAAATTTAACATTATCCACCAAACATAAACATATCCCCCAGGAGTTTATGCCAGGGGTATCTCGTGTAAATAAGGCCAAATTGCTTTAGACAAATTATATTTACATAGCCCCAGTTTTCTTCATGGGAGGAAGAGAGAGGGAGGAGGGACTATGTTCTAGGAAGGGAAAAAAATGTTTTAGAAGTGTTGAATTTTATTATATTTTAAACCCAGTGTCATACAACACATAATGAAACTGTCAATTGGGTTTAAACTTTTTCGTTCTTGTAATTAAGGCAATTCAAAGTGATTTATTTTACAACAGTTGTTTATAGGCAGTTTAATGTGCAATAGAGAGCTAAACACGGAAATGTATGTGTATGGGACTGAGGAATGTGTATTTACTACTTGGGTTTGCAGGACTGAGCTCTTGGACCACGCCTTTGTAACCGTCAAGTGTCTAATGTATTGGCTTCCTAGTTTTCTGTCATATCTACACACACACACACACACACACACACACACACACACACACACACACACACACACACACACACACACACACACACACACATCTCCAGGATGCAGCCCGTAGCAGCTGTCCAACTCACAGATACCTATTAATTGCTAGGTGAACAGAGACATTAGGTGAGACACAAACCCTTTCGTTTCTGCCTAGAAAATAGAACCTAGTTCCGCGGACTGCGACTCCCAAGCTAAGACCGATGGGCCACGAGGACCTTTGTGTGTGTGTGTGTGTGTGTGTGTGTGTGTGTACTCACCTAGTTGTGCTTGCGGGGGTTGAGCTTTGGCTCTTTGGTCCCGCCTCTCAACAGATATGTGTGTGTGTGTGTGTGTGTGTGTTATACGTCAACATACACACATACAAGGTACACACCTGGGTAATTAGCCAGGAAGCAGGTGCCTATGTGTCATACAGGGAGCGAAAGGTGACCTCTGCTTTAACCTGACCTGCGATTGCTGAAGAACCAAGTACTACCCCCCACCTCTCACCCTGTAAGCCATGATGGCCCTTCATACCTCTCTCTCTCTCTCTCTCTCTCTCTCTCTCTCTCTCTCTCTCTCTCTCTCTCTCTCTCTCTCTCTCTCTCTCTACACATTTCCCTTAGCACATAAAAGGTATTCTAGACTTTAAAATGTGATCATTGACCATGTCCAGTAGCAGTGACCTTTACTCTCGACCTTTGACCCTTTACAGAGTTTGGTCGATAAGAGTTTTTTGGGGAGAACAGGAAGTCAGTCTCTCTCTCTCTCTCTCTCTCTCTCTCTCTCTCTCTCTCTCTCTCTCTCTCTCTCTCTCTCTCTCTCTCTCTCTCTCTCTCTCTCCCCTCTATGTGGACCTCAATGTTCAGCCTTAGATTGCGTCAATGAATGAACTTCTAGTGAATATATGCAATTTTGTGAACATTTTGGCCATTATACGGTAGCCAATGTTAGAGTATATAGTTTATTATAGAGGTAGATAGGTGTGTATATACTTCTATATGTAGGTAATAGATTGGGCTCCTGGCGTTGCTCTATCTCTTCCCTCTCACCTGTTCTTTCTCTTTTCCTCCCTCTTCTCTTCCATTCTCTCTGCGTCCCGTTCTCTGTGTCTCAAGTTCTCTCTCTCTCTCTCATTCTCTCTCTCTCTTCTTCCCATTTATTGTCTTTCCCTCCCTCCCTCTCTCTCATTCTCTACCCACATTAAACCACTCTCTTACACCCTCCTGTTCTCTCTGTCAGTTCCTCCTTACCATTCTCTCTACGTTGAAACACTCTACGGACAATCAAACCCACATTTCACACGTCATAGAAATGGGTGGGCTTCAGAATAGAAGCCGATCCTTCTTACAAGATAGACTCTGGGGGTTGATCCTAACCAACCTATTACTGTCGTCATATTATCATCCGTCACCATGCAAAGTTTAGTGACTACCCCTGGCTTTTGGCCAACACCCGACGGCCCATCTCTCACTAGGATATATATATATATATATATATATATATATATATATATATATATATATATATATATATATATATATATATATATATATATATATATATATACATATATATATATATATATTAGTATATTTTGGTAGCAGTCTTTCCTGTAGACATATATTATTAAATATGACCGAAAAAGTAAGATTAATAATTCTAACACGAATTTTCTCAATCTTTCGTACATTACGCTTCACTGTTGGAGGTAAATCAAAAATCACTTCTCCAAAATTCATTTTTATTTCTAGTCTGACGCGACACGGGCGCGTTTCGTAAAACTTATTACATTTTCAAAGACTTCACAAATACACAAGTGATTAGAACGTATCTCTGATTTTATATCTACATTTGAGTGAGGTGGGAAGGGTGATGTGGCATTAACACAAGACAGAACAGGAGGGGATATTAATAGGGTATTAAAAGTATCAACACAAGACAGAACAGAAACAATGGGTATTGAATAGAAGTGTTTGTAGAAAGCCTATTGGTCCATATTTCTTGATGCTTCTATATTGGAGCGGAGTCTTGAGGTGGGTAGAATATAGTTGTGCAATAATTGGCTGTTGATTGCTGGTGTTGACTTCTTGATGTGTAGTGCCTCGCAAACGTCAAGCCGCCTGCTATCGCTGTATCTATCGATGATTTCTGTGTTGTTTACTAGGATTTCTCTGGCGATGGTTTGGTTATGGGAAGAGATTATATGTTCCTTAATGGAGCCCTGTTGCTTATGCATCGTTAAACGCCTCGAAAGAGATGTTGTTGTCTTGCCTATATACTGGGTTTTTTGGAGCTTACAGTCCCCAAGTGGGCATTTGAAGGCATAGACGACATTAGTCTCTTTTAAAGCGTTCTGTTTTGTGTCTGGAGAGTTTCTCATGAGTAGGCTGGCCGTTTTTCTGGTTTTATAGTAAATCGTCAGTTGTATCCTCTGATTTTTGTCTGTAGGGATAACGTTTCTATTAACAATATCTTTCAGGACCCTTTCCTCCGTTTTATGAGCTGTGGAAAAGAAGTTCCTGTAAAATAGTCTAATAGGGGGTATAGGTGTTGTGTTAGTTGTCTCTTCAGAGGTTGCATGGCTTTTCACTTTCACCAAAATGAATTTTGGAGAAGTGATTTTTGATTTACCTCCAACAGTGAAGCGTAATGTACGAAAGATTGAGAAAATTCGTGTTAGAATTATTAATCTTACTTTTTCGGTCATATTTAATAATATATATATATATATATATATATATATATATATATATATATATATATATATATATATATATATATATGTCGTACCTAGTAGCCAGAACGTACTTCTCAGCCTACTATGCAAGGCCCGATTTGCCTAATAAGCCAAGTTTTCATGAATTAATTGTTTTTCGACTACCTAACCTACCTAACCAAACCTAACCTAACTTTTTCGGACACCTAACCTAACCTGACCTATTAAGATAGGTTAGGTTAGGTTAGGTATGGTTGGTTAGGTTCGGTCATATATCTACGTTAATTTTAACTCCAATAAAAAAAAATTGACCTCATACGAAATGAAATGGGTAGCTTTATCATTTCATAAGAAAAAAATTAGAGAAAATATATTAATTCAGGAAAACTTGGCTTATTAGGCAAATCGGGCCTTGCATAGTAGGCTGAGAAGTGCGTTCTGGCTACTAGGTACGACATATATATATATATATATATATATATATATATATATATATATATATATATATATATATATATATATATATATATATATATATGAGCTATCTTGAGGTTTTCTTGAAATGATTTCGGGGCTTAGCGTCCCCTCGGCCCGGTCCTCGACCAGGCCTCCTTTTTGTCACACCCCCCCCCCCCCCAGGAAGAAGTCCGTAGCAGCTGTCTTAACTCCCAGGTACCTATTTACTGCTAGGTGAACAGAAGCATCATCAGGTGAAAGAAACTCTGCCCATTTGTTTCCGCTTCCACCGTGGATCGAATCCGGTAACCTAAGAACTACGAAACCCGAGCGCTGTCCACTCAGCCGTCAGGCCCCCCTAAACAAACATATATAACAAACAAACACAGCGCTTCTCCACCCTATAGACCGTTGAAAGTAATCGCAATATCAAGAAAAACATCAAAAATTAAAACATATATATATTTTACAATTAAAAAATATATTCTAATTGCAAAGATTTAAAAACAAATCGAAACACTCAATAACTCCTCATAATTAATTAAAAGTAATTCGCAACTACATTAAAAAAAGCCAATAATAAATAAATACCAAAATAAATGTATAAATAATATACAAAAATGTATACATAGGTCAATTACCATTCATACAGGACGAGCAACAACAGTTTTATTTTGTTCAGTGTAAGAGAAAAATTTGCATTAGAAATTGGTGTATTGAATACATATTCATTTTAAAACGCTATGAAAAAAGGGGGACGCAAATTAATAGCTATAATAATTTTTGTTTGTTTTGTGAGTGGAATGTATTGCCTATTGCGAGAGGGTGAGAGAGAGAGAGAGAGAGAGAGAGAGAGAGAGAGAGAGAGAGAGAGAGAGAGAGAGAGAGAGAGAGAGAGAGAGAGAGAGAGAATCTATCAAACTATCTCACTTTATTATTTTCTTGCAGTAAGTCTTCTATCTCTCACCCATACTCTCTCTCTCTCTCTCTCCTCCATCTTCTCTTTCTTTCTTGAGTCGTTTAAAGGTAATTAAATGGTGATGGAGGAAGTGTAGGAAGGAGCAAGGAGGGAGGCGGGAAGCTTCCTCCATAGCCAGGCCATTTGTCTCTTTCCTCCACTTGTTGCTGTGTGTGTGTGTGTGTGTGTGTGTGTGTGTGTGTGTGTGTGTGTGTGTGTGTGTGTGTGTGTGTGTGTGTGTGTGTGTGTGTGTGTGTGTGTGTGTATGTGTGTGTGTGTGTTTGTGTTTACTAGTTGTGTTTTTACGGGGGTTGAGCTTTGCTCTTTCGGCCCGCCTCTCAACTGTCAGTCAACTGTTTACTAACTACTTTTTTTTTTTTTTTTTCCCACACCACACACACACACACACCCCAGGAAGCAGCCCGTGACAGCTGACTAACTCCCAGGTACCTATTTACTGCTAGGTAACAGGGGCATTCAGGGTGAGAGAAACTTTGCCCATTTGTTTCTGCCTCGTGCGGGAATCGAACCCGCGCCACAGAATTACGAATCCTGCGCGCTATCCACCAGGCTACGAGGCCCCCTGTGTGTGTGTGTGTGTGTGTGTGTGTGTGTGTGTGTGTGTGTGTGTGTGTGTGTGTGTGTGTGTGTCCCGTTTTTGTCTATAACACATTTGTCTCGTATCCAGCAAAATTTATTTTGCGATTTCTAACTTCTCTATCTACGTCTCTCTCTCTCTCTCTCTCTCTCTCTCTCTCTCTCTCTCTCTCTCTCTCTCTCTCTCTCTCTCTCTCTCTCTCTCTCTCTCTCTCTCTGTCTCTCTCTCTCTCTCTCTCTCTCTCTCTCTCTCTCTCTCTCTCTCTCTCTCTCTCTCTCTCTCTCTCTCTGTCTCTCTGTCTCTCTGTCTCTCTCTCTCTCTCTGTCTCTCTGTCTCTCTGTCTCTCTCTCTCTCTCTCTCTCTCTCTCTCTCTCTCTCTCTCTCTCTCTCTCTCTCTCTCTCTCTCTCTCTCTCTCTCTCTCTCTCTCTCTCTCTCTCTCTCTCTCTCTCTCTCTCTCTCTCTCTCTCTCTCTCTCTCTCTCTCTCTCTCTCTCTCTCTCTCTCTGTCTCTCTGTCTCTCTCTCTGTCTCTCTGTCTCTCTCTCTCTCTCTCTCTCTCTCTCTCTCTCTCTCTCTCTCTCTCTCTCTCTCTCTCTCTCCCATGTTTTATAGACAAAATTAATCTATACTCGTAATCTCCCACTCTCTCCTACTCTCATTTTATTTCCTCCGCCTTCCCCCCTTCCCATATTACCTATCAACTTACCCACAAGGTATGGACACCTACCTTAATTTAGCTGCCCCGGTAACCACCTCGCCAAGGACTTCTGGGCAAAAAGTATATTAAATGACGGAGCAGGAACAACAAAGCAGCCTCCCGGGTCTCTGAAGCTGCAGTCAGTCCTCCTAAGGTCTCCCCAACGTCCAGAAACTGTCGTACTAAAGTGCCCTTATCCTAACCAACCAGAGGACCCAAAACAGAAAACGGGGCGATGGTGCCAATTTCGCGAGCCGCTACCATTTTCTTGTACGTCAGTTTTTAGGCCTTAGATAGAGTGGGACGCATTGTAACGAGGTCAGGTTAACTATGAGCACCAGATTGCTCTAGTTAAACTACTGAAAGCGAAACCTCTACATCCCGCCCCTTGCAACATGATGGCCAATTTGCAATAAGCTTACCACAGCCAATACGGTTGAGCGACAAGCTTCTCCAGCAGTCAATCTTACCTGAGAAAAGAGGAAAAAGAGAGAACGTGAGATATTTCATAAAATACGTAACAAATAAAATAGTCGAAGTCTTGATACAACACTAAGTCACAATACAACAGTGTAAGTCAGAATACAACGGTCATTAAGGAGGCCTGAAACGACTGTATGAGTCTCAGGATTTATTTCTTATTAATACATTAGGTACATCTGCATTTGTGCAGCTGCCCTAGACTATATGAAGGGGAGTACAGTGTGTCACAAAGCTAGCTACGTGATGCTAAAAGTCCCCATCACACAGGATGGTTAGTCATACAGGGCCATATGTTTAGTAGCCTGCACTGGCAAATTTTGGGTATACTGTGAGGATATCTTCAAGAACACGAGAGTGAATAAAGTAATTGCAAAGCTCCAGGTACCTCATGCCAACTGGTCTGAAAGGTCTAATAACTGGGCATTCAGTGATGTAGTGCGGGAGATCATGCCGCAGTTCCTGCTCACAGAATTTGCACCTGGAGTGCTCAGGATTGGGAGACCCGTCACCTGTAGCCACCTGCCACAGGTAACGGTAACCCAACCTGATCCTTGCAACCACTGTGTCGCACAGTCTAGTGGACGTTTTGTGCTGTCCATAGATATAGGTTTCAGATCTGAACAAATCATAGCTTTTTATACTGGTGCTTTCAGGTCGTTGGGAGTCAGTAGAGTGTTTGGAACAATACAGTTTTGACAGTAGAGATGGGGATACCTAGATCTAATTCAACTTTATCTTTGTTACCCCCTAATTTGACTGCAATGCATAAATATAACCCATCATACAGAGACTCAGGAAATATATTATTATGATCATTAAAACTCCACGGAAATCACACTACCTATATCACACATTGTGAAGATCGCATGGGTGTTTTTATATTATTGCTAATGTTAATTAAAGCCTTTAACTTAGGCCTAGCCAGACCAGCCTATGTCCCTAGAACACTACACTTGAAAATTATGATGAGATTTGCCATGTTATATGCCCTATCAACCAACCCTGGCAAGAGAGAGGTATAGCATCCACCACCTCAGTTTTGCGGCGGTTCACAACTGGTTTAATTTGGAGGTGGGGATGGAAAGTTCTTCCTGGGGCCCAGTAAGGGTTGAAAGGCAGACGGAGTGGTAGTTAGCGACCATCAGGCTCTTTCCTATTAGTGGCCACTAGTGGTCCATTCATACAGCTTCCGCTTACTGCCCACCAAGTCACGAATTCCGCTCTCTCAGGTTCAGTTAAATAGTATTTCAACATTAACATGATATACTGTATATATATATATATATATATATATATATATATATATATATATATATATATATATATATATATATATATATATATATATATATATATATATATGGAAGTTCTCTTTCGGAATCTTAATTTGAAGATAAACTGGAACACGCTTCACAATATGAACATCTAGAGCTATAATTAAAATATTTATCTTTCAATGAAAAATCATAACGTTTCCAATACTTATTATTTATCATCAGATCTAAGATACAGAAAATTTGAATTAAAATTAACAAACAACTTATTAAGAACACATAATTACACTATTAAGAGACGAAATAAAACTAATTTAAAACTAAACGGAAAGACAAAATATAAAATTAAAGTAACGATCTATCAAAGTAAAATTTGAAAACATTCAGCATTGACAATAAGGACTAAAATCAAAATTACAATTAAAATCCTAAAGATTCAAAGATACTATGCAAGATCAAATTAAATAAAAAATTGTCGAATTACCCGTGTCCCGCATGATAAAGAAACACAAATATTATAAAATGATAAGATACCCAATTATTATTATATTCAGTATCAAATTGAGATAGATAATGTTAAAGCTCAGCCTACTTTAAAAATAGAGCGCGCAATTCACATATCACGGGAAACTAAAACAATTAAAGAATATAATAACACGCCCATGGAACATGCCGGAAACAACAACTTCATGAAACTTTACCCAGCAAAATTTCATAGTAAAATTTCAACAATTTTATTAAATTTTACACGGTAAAATTTCATAATAAAATTTCAACAACTTTATTAAATTTTACATAGTAAAATTTCGAAATTAAATTATTTTTAGAAAATGGGCATTAAGAATCTGGTATAACTAATGTATTCAACTGATATGCCCCTCCTCGCTATCATATAACAATTATTTCACAAGTCCTTGGCATGATGAAAGCTCCGACTTGGCTGGCAAGTGAGACGCCGCCTGAGAACTGATAGACCGACGTGTCTTAGACATGTTTCTCATCCTTGCTAGAGAACATTTCTCACATAATAATAGAAAAATTTTCTACTTTCGCGAGCGTTTATCTCTTTCGCTGCGGGGTGAGGTTGGGGACTAACCAGGAGGTGTAAAGAGTGGAGGGAAAAAGGTAGAAGGCGGTTACAGCACCGCTCCTGTGCCAGGTAAGTAACGGGCTCACCATAGCCCGTGCTACTTGTCCCGCTCCTGTGCCAGGTAAGTCCACTACGGGCTCACCATAGCCCCTGCTACTTGCCCCGCTCCTGTGCCAGGTAAGTTAGGGGCTCACCATAGCCCGTGCTACTTGCCCCGCTCCTGTGCCAGGTAAGTAACGGGCTCACCATAGCCCGTGCTACTTGCCCCGCTCCTGTGCCAGGTAAGTAACGGGCTCACCATAGCCCGTGCTACTTGCCCCGCTCCTGTGCCAGGTAAGTAACGGGCTCACCATAGCCCGTGCTACTTGTAACCTGTTCCGAGTAGCTGAATCTATAACAACAACATCGGTAGAAGGCGATGAAAGGGGGTGGAAAAAGAGGCGGTAAAGATGGAGGAGAGAAAGTAGAGGGAAAAAGATATGGGGGAGACAACAAAATAACGAAGAAATGCAATAAAGCAAAATAAACATATGATAAAATATTTAAAATAAGTCATACCTGGCCAAGAAACACTCTAAATAAGTTAATATGTTAAGATAATGATGGTAAAATCCACTTATTAACTTGAATATGTATCTTGATTCTTGAATATGAATCTTGAATATGTAAAGATTCAGTGTGAGTACAAATATTTAATCTGTGGGAGAGGACCAGTCTCCTCTGGAAGAGGTAACGTCCCACTCACAAGGAAAGGTAGTTCACTTCACTTCCCAGCATGAGCGAGAGTAAACAGTGTCCTCCTTGATGTCCTTGAGAGCCCTTGAGGTGCTGTGTCCAACTTCCCCGAGGTTTGGGACACTGTCTAACCACTTGGGGTGGACGGTAGAGCGACGGTCTCGCTTCATACAGGTCAGCGTTCAATCCCCCGACCATCCACAAGCCACAGAGGTTCTCCATTTGTTTTTCATATTCTTCGACGGCGACAACTATGCCATCCAGTGTTTTCTATAGACCTTCAGGTCTCGCTTCATACAGGTCGGCGTTCAATCCCCCGACCATCCACAAGCCACAGAGGTTCTCCATTTGTTTTTCATATTCTTCGACGGCGACAACTATGCCATCCAGTGTTTTCTATAGACCTTCAGGTCTCGCTTCATACAGGTCGGCATTCAATCCCCCGACCGTCCACAAGTGGTTGGGGCACCATTCCTTTCCCCCGTCCCATCTCAAATCCTTATCCTGACTCTTTCCCAGTGCTATATCGTCGTAATGGCTTTGTGCTGCCTCCTGATAATTCCTTCCTTCTACCAAAGAGTGCTGACGTTCGTGGAAGCGCTTCAGTAGTGTCAGCTGGAGCCAGGATTACCAACGCACCGGGGCTTTGACGAACCACCTTCGCAACAAATGTGTTTCGTTCCTGGAGAGGGAACAAGGGGGAAGGGAGGGGTGGGGAGAACAGGTATCTATAAACAAGGCGGTGGGGACGGGCAGCTAAAGCCTTCCCTGTAGAGCCATTACGGTCGGTGATTACACACATAAACCACGGGACTGACACCTTTAATATCCCTCTTTCGATTCGGGACAGAAAGAGGATGGAGTCGGATTTCCTGCTGGCGAACAAGCAAGCCAATCCACGAACGTAAACACTGATGCACTCTGCGGGTTCTGTTTAAAGTCTCGTTGGGGGGATGATGAAGAAGCTGAGGAATTGGCGGGAATGAGGGAAATGTGGAGGAGCAACAGGAAGGTGAGGGATGGAAAGGTGAGGAGAAGGAATGGGTGAAGAGGAATGAAGGAGGTGAGTGAAGGTATAGAGAGACGAATGCGAAGGGAATAGTAGATAAAGAGAAAAAATCATTTTGTTTAATTTCATTTTCTACCACATATATAACCATACTTTCCTTCTTGAGGTTATCTTGAGATGATTTCGGGGCTTTAGTGTCCCCGCGGCCCGGTCCTCGACCAGGCCTCCACCCCCAGGAAGCAGCCCGTGACAGCTGACTAACACCCAGGTACCTATTTTACTGCTAGGTAACAGGGGCATAGGGTGAAAGAAACTCTGTCCATTGTTTCTCGCCGGCGCCTGGGATCGAACCCAGGACCACAGGATCACAAATCCAGCGTGCTGTCCGCTCGGCCAACCGGCTCCCTCCCTACTTTGGTCATATATGTGAGGGAGCCGGTCGGCCGAGCGGACAGCACGCTGGACTTGTGATCCTGTGGTCCCGGGTTCGATCCCAGGCGCCGGCGAGAAACAATGGGCAGAGTTTCTTTCACCCTATGCCCCTGTTACCTAGCAGTAAAATAGGTACCTGGGTGTTAGTCAGCTCTCACGGACTGCTTCCTGGGGGTGGAGGCCTGGTCGAGGACCGGGCCGCGGGGACACTAAAAAGCCCCGAAATCATCTCAAGATAACCTCAAGACACTGTGAGAGTTGAGGCACTCACATTACCTTGAGTGCAAAGGGTTGTAAACGACAGGAGCAAATGACTTGATTTCATCGCCTTGTGCCCTTATGAGCTCGGTCCTTAACTGCTTGATTACGCTGCTAAGGTGGACGAGTTCGGTGTCATCCGATAGAGGATGCCATGAGTAGTCCAACGATATTACAATGACCATTATATATCGACTGTGCAGTGTGGCCCCCAATGTGCAGTAGAATTTGAGTAAGAATTACTCATTTCAGCGTGAGGATATAGCAAATGCAAGAAGCATATGCAGGTCTTGGTGAGAAGCAAGTCATTACATACACCTTAAAATAAGTGGTATGAGAATATATTCTGATACTAATACCACTGTTGTAAAGCCTTGTAAAGCCCCAATAAAGCCCTAGTCTACATATATAAACCCATTGAACGTATCAGAATATATTCTGATACTAATATCACTGCTATAAAGCCTTGTAAAGCCCCAATAAAGCCCCAGTCTACATATAAACCCATTGAACGTATCAGAATATATTCTGATACTAATATCACTGTTATAAAGCCTTGTAAAGCCCCAATAAAGCCCCAGTCTACATATAAACCCATTGAACGTATCAGAATATATTCTGATACTAATATCACTGTTATAAAGCCTTGTAAAGCCCCAATAAAGCCCCAGTCTACATATAAACCCATTGAACGTCCACATATGATATGTAAGACAACAATGACATCAGCGTGTAATTTACTAAGACATAGCGGAGGAAAATAAGGTTAGTTCCCCAGGAGAGATTATAATTTTTTCCCCTCTAAAGCTATAATGAAATTACATCAGCCACCGGAAGCACCGGTGGACAGGTTAATTAACGGGAAATTAACACAGGTAGTGGAAGGAAGTTGACCCCCTCCCCTGACCCCTGACCCCCTCCCCTGACCCCCCTCCCCGGGTGTTTTATTCCCCCTCCTACTCTCCCCTCCCCCTTTTAACTCTCTCCCCCCTTCCCCAAATATCCACTCTACCCCTCCCCTTCTCACCTCCCCCCTTCCTCCCCACCATTTACCCCTCCCCTTTCCCCGTCAATCTCTCCCCCTCCCCCCTTTCCCTACCCACTCCTAATCCCCCCCCCCCCTCCCCCCGATGAGAAAGATATCTTCTGTAAGTCATAGTCATGGAAGACATATATATATTAACTGTTAGATATAGATACTGAATGGATAATTTATATAGAGAGGGATAGTAGATAGAAACAAATAACTGATGGAAAACAGGGAGAGGGATAGATAGATAGAGGTGTGATAGATAGCATTGTGATGGAGAGAGAAGAGGAAGAGAATGGGTAGATAGTACATATATGTTAATAATCAGAAAGCACCAAAATATATATAATAGGCGGAAAGTGGATAATAGAAAGTAACTACGATAAGGATAGCTAAAAATCCGCTATCATAAATATAATAATATAAAATATGTCATCAGTCGAATATCAATAGTCATCTGTGTTTAGCGATAAAGAGAAGGTAACATAGAAAAACAACACAGATAGAGAAAAGATATAATGACCAAACTACTCATCAGAAGACGAGGAGACGACGACGTTTCGGTCCGTCTTGGACCAATGGTTATGTCCATTGTCTTGAGAATGGTCCAGGACGGACCGAAACGTCGTCATCTCTCCATCTTCTAGCGTGTGGTCTGGTCAACATATCTACACCCTCGTTATTGTGACCAATCGTTTGCAGATAAAAGACAGGAGAGGATATAATTCCATCACTAACACCAGAGAGACACACACAAACAGGATAACATCAGCAGCATATGGGACGCTGGCACACATTAGAACGTCGTTTAGAAACCTGGTATATGTAGCACCGGATTGGAACCCCCCCCCCCCCACACACCTTGTGAAGCCTAAAATCAAAATTGAAAAAGTTACAAACCTTTGTCATAAGATTAGTGCCCAAGCTATGAAAACAGGTTAACGAAACAGGACTTCTTGACCCTCATTGAGGCGAAAAGAAACAGACGGGATATGATCACGGCATACAAAATAACGAGTGAAATAGACAAAAGAGGAAACTGGAAGCACACAAATGCGTGACAGGAACGTTTCAAATCCCTCGTTTCCGGTACGGGTGGACAGCAGGTGGAATGTCCTGAAATAAGCTGGACAAACACTCCCTAATTATGGCTTGTTTGTTGCCCAATAGGCTCAGCTGCAGGCCACGATGCAGGTGCTCGCCTGTTTATTGATTGACACTCTCAACATTATGGATCATTAGTTATTATATCTCTCTTTCTCTCTCTCTCTCTCTCTCTCTCTCTCTCTCTCTCTCTCTCTCTCTCTCTCTCTCTCTCTCTCTCTCTCTATCTCTCTCTCTCTCTCTCTCTCTCTCTCTCTCTCTCTCTCTCTCTCTCTCTCTCTCTCTGTCAACGAGTCCCCAGGACAGCAAAATAATCAAGAACTAATTAAGTGAACTGAAATTTTACATCTAAAGGAAAAAAATTCGCAATAAAATATAGTTTTATCGGAGAGAAAATTGGTGGTGTGTTTCAGGCAATATATATATATTTGCTTCTCTTTATTTTACTTCCTGAGAGAAACAGAGACAGACAGAGAGAGAGAGAATGATAAGGCTTCAACCATTATTAAAAAAAATAGACAAAAGTAAATTACCTCGTCTTGAAAACAGAAAACAGGAGACCCCCATTCTCTCTCAACAGTCAGGACCCACAAACCCATTTTCTTCAAAACATGGAAGGTAAACTATTAAAAACCCAAACGATTCCGCCACGAAGAAAACAGGAACGGCTGGTAGGCCCAATTAGGGAGGACGGGGAGCCCTGATTGGTGGAAAGTAGATTGTTCAGGCCATTCATAATACCGCTTCACTTGTATGCATTAATTAAGAAAGAGGAAAAAAAATTAGAGAGCAAATTAGAAGCTTAATACAGAGGGAAGGTCTCCCAATATGCTAACGAAGACTTAAACATTATAAAAAATGCAAAAAAAGTAATAATTAAACTCGATAGTATCGTGAAAACTGCAGCTCCTTTCATTTATTTAAACACCAATTGACATGTTTAGCTGCATCGGTAAACATATTCATTTCCAATTGGTGCATTATAACAATATTTAATTTACGATTAGAGAATAAATGAGTACCACCTCTGGCTGGAAGAAGGGGACCCGCAGCCTCGGAGGAAAGCTCACATATCCCTGGAAACACAAACCGAAACTGTCTCTATTTCCTGCTTGTTACAACTTGTAATAAAGTTGTTACATCTTGGCTTAACGTGTTTATGACGTATTAGAACGTTGTTACAACTTGCTATATTGGTTGTTATAACTGGTTAGGTGTTAAAAGTTGTTTGAACGTTGTAGCAACGTGGTAGTTTCGTTGTGTTTGGTGGGAAGGCATTAGAGGGAATGTTTAGGTCCCCTCCAATACTGTTTCTGTGTGCTTTTCTCCTACCACCCCCTTCCTTTGATTTGTTTTGCTTTATTATATATTTAAAGGTTACAAGATATATTAGAAAATATATATAAGCATGAAAAGCCACTTTGTCAGCGCTTTGTGAGGGGTTAGAAACCGACTCTCTCTCTCTAACAAATCCACAAGGGCCGTGACGACGATTCGAACCTGCGTCCGGGAGCATCCCAGACGCTGCCTTAATCGACTGAGCTACGACATGGTAAAAAGGAGTTGAAATCGAAGTTCTACTGAACTTACTAAACTGAGCTTAAATGAACTTTTGTTCATTTGATGCATCACGCAATTGTGATTTCTGTGTGTAATGAAGTAACGACTCTCTCTCTCTCTCTCTCTCTCTCTCTCTCTCTCTCTCTCTCTCTCTCTCTCTCTCTGGCGGTGATTATGGAGTCCCAAGCATTTGCATAAGTCGTTTTTGTGAGAGATCTGAATATTTCTGCTAAATTTTTCGTACCGAGAATACCAGGATTATATTCCATCCTAATCTTGAATTCCTTGCCAGATTAAAAAGTTTATCAAAATTACAAAAACAGGAAAACATTCATTTTATTCTTGTTGAAAGTCAAAATTCATTTTTAATGAATTAAAAATATATGTAGTTTCATGTCATTGCAATCAAATTGCAATTCGGTTAGATTTAGAAATTCGCAATTTTCTTGCAAAGTATATTCAAGATATGTTGAACATACTTCGCAAGAAAATTACATTTTCATTATTTTCATGAGAAAATGAGTTAGAAACCGTGATGAGGATACGAACCTGTACACTGTGTACTCCCAAACAGACGCCCTAACCAACTCAGCCACGACATGCTCAACAGTAATGCAACCTGAAATTAAATTTAATGGAACAAATCCACAAGGGCCGTGACAAAGGATTCGAACCTGCGTCCGAGAGCATCGCAGACGCTGCCTTAATTGATTGAGCTACGACGTGGTAGCTCAATTCAATTCCTTAATGGGGCCCTGGGCGTATGGTTTGGAGTGCCTAATATGTACAGGTTCAAAAGAGTGACTGAGAGAAGTGTAAAATTTCTGATGGGCAGCGGTTTGCTGGTTATCTTGAGGTTATCTTGAGATGATTTCATCCCCGCGGCCCGGTCCTCGACCAGGCCTCCACCCCCAGGAAGCAGCCCGTGACAGGTGACTAACACCCAGGCACCTATTTTACTGCTAGGTAACAGGGGGCATAGGGTGAAAGAAACGCTGCCCATTGTTTCTCGCCGGCGCCTGGGATCGAACCCAGGACCACAGGATCACAAGTCCAGCGTGCTGTCCGCTCGGCCGACCGGCTCCCTGCCTCAGAAATCTTCTCAATTGGAGCTTTCTCCCACTAAACTTTTCCTTCTCCTGTTCCATCTTCTCCAATCCTTTCTTCTGTTAGTTATCTCTTCTTGTCTCTCTTATCTCCTACCACTCATCTCTTCCTAGTAAACGTCGACGCTTCTCCCTTATCCCGCTCACAGCAGCCGCGGCATTTGAATAATCCTTTACTCTCTCTTTCTCATTTTTTTTAAACTGTGACTAGCGTTCATTAAAAATTATTCCGATGTTCCTAATGAAACTGCAAGTTAAGACCTCTCTCTCTCTCTCTCTCTCTCTCTCTCTCTCTCTCTCTCTCTCTCTCTCTCTCTCTCTCTCTCTCTCTGTCTCTCTCTCTCTCTCTCTCTCTCTCTCTCTCTCTCTCTCTCTCTCTCTCTCTCTCTCTCTCTCTCTGTCTCTGTCTCTCTCTCTCTCTCTCTCTCTCTCTCTCTCTCTCTCTCTCTCTCTCTCTCTGTCTCTCTCTCTCTCTCTCTCTCTCTCTCTCTCTCTCTCTCTCTCTCTCTCTCTCTCTCTCTCTCTCTCTCTCTCTCTCTCTCTCTCTTTCTCATCAAGTCACTAGTTTCGCTGTAATACGAGTCGTTAATCGCTCAACAACTAGGTACCCAATTACTGCTGGGTGGGAAAAGAGGTGTACAGTTAAGGATTCGTGACTAGTCAATCCTCCCCGGTCAGGACTCGAACTAAGACCTGCATTCGCGGGAGGAATATGTCGCTACCTCACACACATACACACAGTGAGTGTATGTGTGTGACCAAAGAGCCAGGGCTCAACCCCCGCAAGCACAATTAGGTAAGTACACACACACACACACACACACACACACACACACACACACACACACACACACACACACACACACACACACACACACACACACAGTCTCTGGCCTTACAATGTGAGCCAGTAAGGGATTATTCAGACCGCCAACCAACGCTCTCTGTTGCTACCCACCACTCAGCGCCTCTATACTTTTAATTTACTGAAAACAAACATGACTTAAGCCTTTATTGAATTGCTGTGTGTGTACTCACCTAGATGTTCTGGCAGTGTCGACCTAGGCTCCTGGCCCCGCCTTCCCAACGATCTTAGAATAATACAATGATTCTTTTCTCGCGATTTTATCATATTTATATTTCAAACTTCGAATCGAATTATTTTCAATTTGTAAATCTAACCTGTTCTATTTGACAGCTCTGTCACTGAAAAAAAATGTTTCCTGATGTCTCATTTCCCTTAGAATCTTGTATGTTGTTGTCATATCCCCGCTATCTCTACTATCCTCTAGGGGTAGTAAGGTCCAGTTCCTTCAATCTTTCCTCATAGCTCAATCCTTTCTTCTCTGGAACATGCATCGTTGCATATCTTTGTACCTTTTCTTGCTTTCCTTCTCATTTTTCAGGAGTATTCCATGCCTGGGCTGCATATTCAAGCGTGGGGCTCACCTTTGTTGTATATTGGACCCAAAAAGCCTTTTTGTCTAGGTTTCTGAAAGATACACAGATGTTGGCGGCCAATATGTCAAGTCCAGCTGTTGTTATTTTCCTAATAGGTGTGTGTGTATGTGTGTGTGTGTGTGTGTGTGTGTGTGTGTGTGTGTGTGTGTGTGTGTGTGTGTGTGTGTGTGTGTGTGTGTGTGTGTGTGTGTGTGTGTGTGTGTGTGTTCACCTAGTTGTGCTTGCGGGGATTGAGCTATGCTCTTTCGGCCCGCCTCTCAACTGTCAATCAACTGTTTCTACTACTACTTTCCCCTGTTACCTAGCAGTAAAATAGGTACCTGGGTGTTAGTCAGCTGTCACGGGCTGCTTCCTGGGGCTGGAGGCCTGGTCGAGGACCGGGCCGCGGGGACACTAAAAAGCCCCGAAATCATCTCAAGATAACCTCAAGATAACTACTACTATTTTTTTTCACACCACACACACACACCCCAGGAAGCAGCCCGTGACAGCTGACTAACTCCCAGGTACCTATTTACCGCTAGGTAATAGAGGCATCAGGATGAAAGAATCTCTGCCCATTTGTTTCTCGCCGGAGGCATCAATTTGGCAAGCCACACAAGAAGTGATTATCAAGCTCTTTGTTGGATAATCTGAAAGCGATTTGCAAAGATAACTCATTTTAGATCAATTATGATCTGATTATTCATCACTTTTTTTGATGGTTTATGTCTTTGGTTCTAATTTGTGCGCGTGCGCGCGTGCTCACCTGGGGCCAGATTCACGAAGTAGTTACGCAAGCACTTACGAACCTGTACATCTTTTCTCAGTCTTTGGCGGCTTTGTTTACAATTATTAAACAGTTAATGAGCTCGGAAGCACCAGGAGGCTGTTTATAACAATAACAACAGTTGAATGGCAAGTTTTCATGCTTGTAAACTGTTTAATGTAACCAAAGCCGTCAAAGATTGAGGAAAGATGTACAGGTTCGTAAGTGCTTCGTGAATCTGGCCCCAGGTGTGTTTACAGATAAATAGATACACAGGAGGGTACAGGAGCAGGCGACTACTGACTCCTGTGAGCAGGCTGGCAGCTTTCACTTCCTACAGCTCATGGTAAGTCTTACCCTACTACCCGCCAAACACACACCGAAACTACGACGTTGGTACAACGTTCGAACAAGTTTTAACACCTCCTAACCAGTTATAACAACCTCCTAACACCTCCTAACCAGTTATAACAACCTCCTAACACCTCCTAACCAGTTATAACAACCTCCTAACACCTCCTAACCAGTTATAACAACCTCCTAACACCTCCTAACCAGTTATAACAACCTCCTAACCAGTTATAACAACCTCCTAACACCTCCTAACCAGTTATAACAACCTCCTAACACCTCCTAACCAGTTATAACAACCAATATAGCAAGTTGTAACAACGTTCTAATACGTCATAAACACGTTAAGCCAAGATGTAACAACTTTATTACAAGTTGTAACAAGCGGAAAATGGAGACAGTTTCGGTTTGTGTTTCCAGGGTAGTCTCCACTGGAATACAACCCGCCAATCGGTTAACAACCTGGTACCCAATTATTGCTGGGTGAACAGAGGCTTCCAGTTAAGGATTGGAGCCCAGGTAATCCTCCCTGACGAGGAGGATTCGACCCCAGGTTTAAAAATTGCTTGCGGGGTGTTACCACTGTGCTATCAGGGATGTTTTTAGTATAATGTAATGACTGAGTTCATCCGTATTTCGTATATTTATTGTACATTGAGTCAGCTTCAACTACTTTGCCGTCTAACGACCCAATTCCACTTATTGGCATCTATTTCCCCCTCATTTTCCTGTTCTTAGTTTTAAACGATGCTGCTTCGTCTAATCTGTGACAATCACCTTTAGAATCATGTCTCCCCTCTACTCCTCCTCTACACTAGTGAGGTGAGATCCATGGCCAAGAGTCAACACTCAGAAACCTGTACATCTTTTTCCCAATCCTTGGCGGGCTGTGTTTACAGTCATTAGACAGTTTACGTGCATCCAAACTGCCCAATCTTATGTTATTATTGTTATAAACAGCCTCCTGGTCCTTGGGTGCTTGATAACTTGATTGCTCTTCTTAATCTTAAGAGTACTCTTAAGAGTAATCTTAAGAGTACTCTTAAGAGTAATCTTAAGAGTACTCTTAAGAGTAATCTTACTGTTAATCTTAAGAGTAAGAAGATAGAAGCAGGGAAAGCTTAAACTCTTAGATCAACAACGTCAGTATATATATATATATATATATATATATATATATATATATATATATATATATATATATATATATATATATATATATATATATATATATATATATATATATCTTTGAGGACGAGAGATTTTTTATCATGATACGACTCCCGTCATGAAAATATAAGTTATATTTTCCGTGACATAATTACATTAGCATATCCTACTCTGTTTGTTTTAATATGAGTGTTTTTGATATAGGCCTCTATTACACGAGAGAGAGAGAGAGAGAGAGAGAGAGAGAGAGAGAGAGAGAGAGAGAGAGAGAGAGAGAGAGAGAGAGAGAGAGAGAAAGAGAGAGAGAGAGAGAGAGAGAGAGAGAGAGAGAGAGAGAGAGAGAGAGAGAGAGAGAGAGAGAGAGAGAGAGAGAGAGAGAGAGAGAGAGAGAGAGAGGTTCTACTGTGTGTGTATCTGTCCCAACCCCATTTCCTAACAATTATATGCTTACAACCCCGAGCATTTTTTTCAACCAGGCCTACATCCCTATCCATACAGTCAACCCTATCCATCGGCCTCTATCCCCCTAGATGGCTCGTTCAGCACTCTATCCAGTTCTGTTCCTCCCCCATAGATGCATATTTGAATATACACGTATGGACGAGGAGGGAGTGTATGTGTAGATGAGGGGAGAGAATGTATGTATACACGAGTGGGAGAGACTGTATGTATACACGAGTGGGAGAGACTGTATGTATACACGAGTGGGAGAGACTGTATGTATGAAGTTTAGGAATGAGTGCATACATAGGTGAGGGGAAAGTGTTCAGTATGTATACACGCTGGGAGAGAAAGGGTATGTATAGATGGCTGGATAGAGCCTTCTATACATACCAGGAGAGTCTAAACCGAGATTCATCAAGTATTTACACATCCCATTACGAAACCTCTTCATCTTTCAAGTCATAAAGACTTATGATTGTTTTGTTTACATCTATCAAAAAAGGCTTAATATATACGTGCTTCCAAACATCACAACCCAAAATCATGATCCTTATAAACAATTCTGGTGGTGCTTAGACCATAAACTATTGAATACATGTAAACACAACAGCTGCATGGGTTGTTTAAACATGTACAGGTGTCCTAATTGGTCAGGTAAATAGTTAATGAGTGCCAGGATGCCAATTCGCCTCACTCAGATGGGTGAATATTATTTTGTAAACAAATGAACCCCAGCAACCTAGTCTATTGAGTCCGATGCATAGAAAATGTAGATATATGCGTAAGTCGTTACTTTCCCCTTGATACGATGTATTAGAGACGTTGGTTCCCATCACGGGTGGTTAAAAATAAGGTTTATTAGTTATGGTTGTTAACCTACACAACCCTAAATTGGGTTGTTAACGAGTTGTCAACGCGTTAACAACCCAAAATGGGTTGTTTCTTCTGAGTTGGGAACAGTTTGTCGACCATCTTCCAGATGTGATTCCTTCCTTTCCCATCTGTGGTCTTCCTCTTCCAGATGTGACCCCTTCCTTTCCTACCTGTGTCCTTCCCTTTCCCACCAGTTTTCTGCCCCATCCACTGCCGGTGCCTCTTCCCCCTTCCACCTGGATCTTTTTCTTCCACTGAATCTTGCCTCTTCCACATGTGCTCTGTCTTTTCCTTTCCCATCAGTGTCTATACCCTTCCAGCACCCTTCCCATTGTGTATGTATAGAGACGGTCATTAGGGCGTCAAAGAAGCACTGAACGCCGTGAACATCGCCCTTAATAGCGAATAAGTGAAAGCATTATCTTATGAGGTCAGTTCAGCTTCTCTCTCTCTCTCTCTCTCTCTCTCTCTCTCTCTCTCTCTCTCTCTCTCTCTCTCTCTCTCTCTCTCTGTCCCTCTCTGTCTCTGTCTCTGTCTCTGTCTCTCTTTCTCTTTCTCACTCTCTCTCTCTCTCTCTCTCTCTCTCTCTCTCTCTCTCTCTCTCTCTCTCTCTCTCTCTCTCTCTCTCAACGTCAAGAAACTGCTGTACTACAGTGCCCAAGTCTAACCAACCAGAAGATCCACGAATAGAAAACGGGACATTATGTCAATTTCGGGGAGCCATTCTGTGTGTGTGTGTGTGTGTGTGTGTGTGTGTGTGTGTGTGTGTGTGTGTGTGTTTACTATTTGCGTCTGCATGATAGACGCAGCTGCGTCTAAGCAGCCAAGAGCTATCAGCTTTTAGACGCAGCTGCTCGCAGCCAGACGCATAGATCACAGCCTGGTTGATCACGTGTTCTTCGGAGTTGTTCATCAAGTTCCCGTCTTAACACCGTGAGAGGCTTAGAGGGTTATGCCCCTTATATATCTTGAGAGAGATTTCTAAAACGTCTTGACCCTCTGATGTCAATCATTTGACAGTTCTATCTGTCAAGGATTAATTTCAGTCTCAAACGGTCTCTAGTTTATTGTTGTCAGGCTCCTCGTTTTCTATAACAAGTCTCCTCCCGTTCTCTATGTTGTTATGCGGAAGGGAAACTCGTGTTAAGAAAAATAAAAACTTTCAAAGGGGTGGCTAAAAAAAAATGGAGGAATTGAAAAGGGCGGAGAGCAGAGCGCTAGATGCTGCTTCATTATTCATTGGGGCTTGTGCCACACTGTCAGGGTGTGGTGGTGTGGTAGGGTGTGGTGGTGGTGTGGTGGTGTGTGGTGTGTGGTGTGGCAGGGTGTGGTGGTGGTGTGGTGTGTGGTGGTGTGGTGGTGTGTGGTGTCGCAGGGTGTGGTGGTGTGTTGGTGTGTGGTGTCGCAGGGTGTGGTGTGGCAGGGTGTGGTGGTGGTGGTGTCAGGGTGTAGTGGTGTGTGTCAGGATGAGGTAGTTCCTGGGTTCGATTCCCGGCCGAGGCAGAAACAAAATGGGCAGTGTCTCTCACCCTGGTGCTCCTATTGACCTAGCAGTAAATAGGTACCTGGGAGTTAGACAGCTGCTTCGGGCTGCTTCCTGGGGATATGTATGCGTGTGTGTTAGAGAGAAATATATGTAGTAGACATAATAGACGAAAATTAGATCGGTTAGCAAGGCGGGGTCCAAGAGCTAATAGCTCGATTCTTCAGGCACAAATAGTAAACAAATACACACATACTTAGTTCTAGTGTCCGTAGTGAACATGTGGACTATATTAAAAAGTCTAAATGCAATAAGAAATAAAACAAAAGATTGCAATTAGGAGTTTCATAACAGCAAACCTAAGTCAAACAAGCACGTTCGAACACCTTTAATAAACCTGATTGTGTCTTGCTTTGGGGGTAAATCACTAACAGAAACCTTCCAGTTTCTCTCGCGTCTATCGCGCATCACAACTTCCATTCATCTCCTCTAATCAATTTCCAGCATTTTTCCCAACACTGGATCTTTCTCTCCCTGGTGCGTGTATTCGCCCCTCTCTACCGGCAACTCTTGTTCTCCCTTCCAGGACGATTGAGTGGTTTTGGTTGTGTCGTGGAGAGGAAGGAAGGCGCTATCAACACACAGAGCCATCTTCATAATTCTTCCTCCAGGAGACAAGGTGGAGCCTTGTGCATGGCATGAAAGACCTCTTTGTTCAGGGGCTCTACAGATGCTGCCTCTGGGCTCCTTCTTCCTGCCATGACAACAGCGCTATTCGCGGGATCCATTTTTCAGTAGCTGACGAGATCATGCACGAGGGCTCCTTCCTTTCAACGCCAGCCGCGATAATTCGAGTCTCTGGCGCCACAACCCAGCGCCTTGAGGGGACGAGATCGGACCCCTTGTTCCTGACTCTTGCCACCAGGAACTCCCAAAGACCTGGGGCCAGATTCACGAAAGCAGTTACGCAAACACTTACGAACCTGTACATCTTTTCTCAATCTTTGGCGGCTTTGTTTACAATTATTAAACAGTTAATGAGCTCCGAAGCACCAGGAGGCTGTTTATAACAATAACAACAGTTGATTGGCAAGTTTTCATGCTTGTAAACTGTTTAATAAATGTAACCAAAGCCGTCAAAGATTGAGAAAAGATGTACACGTTCGTAAGTGCTTGCGTAACTGCTTTGTGAATATGGCCCCCTGGCAGTCTTTAATACTCATCATTCCAGCAACGATATCATCCACAGCAAGTGGCAGTGAT
>NC_091214.1:21130571-21148071 GCF_040958095.1 Procambarus clarkii
TGAGTACTGACGGTGTTGGGATGGGTTCCAAATGGTATTACCGTGTCAGTCACGGTAGAAACCTCTACATGAGTTAAATGAGATCCTTTTCAATCCATTTATTCATCGTATATACATATATATATATATATATATATATATATATATATATATATATATATATATATATATATATATATATATATATATATATATATATATATATATATATGACAGTGTCAGACCACGGAGGAAGAATTGAAACAGGAATTTCCTTAAGTACTTTCGTATATTAATACATCTTCAGAAGGAGTCAAGTATTAATATACGAAAGTACTTAAGGAAATTCCTGTTTCAATTCTTCCTCCGTGGTGGTCTGACACTGTCACATATTTAATCACGTGTTTATTTTTCGTGATTTACACACACACACACACACACACACACACACACACACACACACACACACACACACACACACACACATACATATATATATATATATATATATATATATATATATATATATATATATATATATATATATATATATTATATTTCTAAATACGTAGAATATAATGATATAAGAATCTCGTTGAGGACAGAGTCTGGTGTTTAGGGAGATTGGAAATTAGTGTAATTTGCATAATTTAATCAAAGGAGAAGGGGGGGCATGGGGCTGGACCCCCTACCCACCAATGACCTTGCACAGGCAAAGACTAGGTAAGGGATGGCAATTATCGTGAAAAAGCACTAAGCCATTATGGCTAGAAGCCTTGGGAGAAGATAGGAGGACAATTAAGGAATTTTTTTTTTTCTCTTTTGGATTGAGTGAAGGAATGGTGACCAACCACTTTGATGATTGGGGGATCGAACGACGACCTGCAAGAAGCGAGGCAGTCGCGACTACACACACACACACACAGAAGGCGGTCACAGCCGGTGTGACGAGCACTTAAAGGACAAGGAAAGAAAGAAGGAACTTATAAGGAGAATATGCTAGGCCAATGTGACTATCTACGAGAAAACCCTGATATATTAAAACAGGGTGAAGCAACACTGCCCTACCACTTGAACCATCGGGGGATCGAACATCAGCCATGTTGGATACAAGACCATCGCAGTACCGACCAGAACAAGTGCTACAATAAAATAATTATCAAAAGAAGGTAAGGTAACTATTAGGAGAAAGTAGTAGGCATCCATCAGTCTCAGGAGACTGTGGACTTGCGCACTGGTGTCGGCCTGGTCTGGAGTGGTCTCACCAGGGCGCAAAGCCAGGGTAGGTTGATACGGGGGAGAAGCTGTTACCCATGCAGCAGGTCCCCCCCTCTCCACGGCGCTGAAAGTCTCCAATGAAAAGGAATACGCCAATACGATTGGTTCCAGCGCCGTCGCAGGAACTGTAAGTTCCGGGGAAGACTTCGAAGGTGGTGAAAAAGGGCACAGGGACCTCCATCACCCTAGACCGCCGTGGACGGGGCCTTAAGAAGAGTATACGACTTTTGAGGACGAGTTGGACCTCGAGGAAGAGAGAAGATCCTCAAAAAAATCAACCGCCGCGTTCCCGCTTCCATATCTCATCGCTGAGAAGCCTAAGCCACTTGATATCAGTCAACTCGAGTTCCCGTCGTCTATACAACCTCCGCTACACTGTCAGCATATCACACACGTTGTCGCTTTAGATGGCACTGATAATCTGCTCGATACGCCTCTTTGCTAAAATCTCCTCGTAGAAACTCCTGATAGTGTCCGTTACCTGGAGGGCCTCCAGCTGAGCCTTTATCAAGTACAAGTGGTACTGACGCTAGATTTCGTGGGAGTAATAGTCTTTGACGGGGATGACGAAGTGAGTGGGCAATAATAACAACACACCAATGACTAGAACTTAAATAAGACTAGATAAGTAGTTTTTGAACACTGCCTCGGCTGTTTTCCCATTCACATTGAGGAAGACAAAGCCTAGTAGATTGGTCTCAGTTACGTTGTTACGGGTGGTCTTGTAGAAACAGGAATAGTTGGCTGTGTCTCCCGGTATCGCCCAGCTGATCAGAATCTTCCCTTCGCGGACAATCACTCGGGAAGATCTCTAAACAAGTTGAGTTTCGTTGTACCACGATATATTGAGATCGGTGTATCTGGTAGGGCATTTGAGAGTAACGGAGTTGCCTGGTAGAACTGTGTAAACAGTTCTGGTAGGCACGCCTTTCTTGTAGTATTCGGGAAGGAGTTTCAACAGGTTCTCTTCACTGCCGGTACAAGGTTTCTCATTAACACAGATTTTGATTAGTTTAAATTCCTCAATGAAGAGCTTTGCTTGAGAGAAAAAGTCAGGAGCGTGAGTTTTGATAAGCACTGAGCGGATGTGGATACTTCTACGAATATGTCTGAACAATTACTCAATCTCTTCGTCCTCCTCATCTTAATCATCCACGGTGATTCTGATTCCCAAGATAGCTGCTTTCTTCCTTATCTTTCTAATATCAACCCAGCTTTCATGATAGATCCTTAACTCAACATCTTGGTGTGTGAGACCCTACTTACCCCCACAAGTCGGGCACTCATATATCTCCCCAAGAACCAATTCAAATTTAGTGTCTTTGAGAAATCCATTGTTACTGGTGTAAAAGACTTTTAAAAATTGGTTGTATGTGTCTTACACTTTGAGTCTGTATTGACTAAGTTATTTTTCTTCCCCTTCAGTGACAGCGAAGTCTCCTCTTGGTTCTAGGACATCTACGAAGTAGGTGACCCTTCCTGCCTAAGTATCGAACATAAACTCGCTGCAGCACGAGTACATGATTGATTCCTTCTCGGAGACGTTAAACAGAACCAGTGTGCCGTCTGATTTCATCACTTTATTTTTGGTTACGGGTTCCCTAGATAATTCCATTAGAATATCCCTCCTCTACAGGTCTACCTAGGTCACATGTGATAACTGTTAAAAATCATGGGTAAATATATTTTGTGTCATTAACGCGGCTAAACTTTTCGTAGATATGAATTTATCAAATTCAGCATAGGCACGGACAAATTCTTTTCTCTCCAAATACTAATAAAATTAGGTGAGACCTGTACTTTTTGTCGCAGCTTCGAATCCGAATTTATTTTTGACCGTTAAATATAACTTTTCAGCTTAATCATAGTTCTTAGAGCCCAAATAGACTAATTACTTGCCTAAATTCAGAAGACTAACCTCGCGTACATAGGGCACTAGAGTCGACACCAATATATAATTATTTTCCATAGTCCCACTTTTTATAGATTCCAGCATAGCGTGCAGACTCTTTTTGTCTAACTAGAGTCTGACAATTTTTTAAAGATCACTTATTGTCTTCCTCACGGCTTCCGCCAATTGAAGAAAATCCATATTCTCGAAGTTCTAGACGGCGTTCCTCCACATGTTACCCCAGCTGAAGGTAGTCTACATCCAGTACTTCTTCTGTACCATGTACAAGCCGCAGTAGTGACACGGGAGCATGATAGTGTCTCCTCTATACACATCGATGGCCACCATTAGATCTCTCTCGAAGAGGCCGTATTCCTTCAGGGTCTTACAGCTTTTTATCTTGCGTTCCGTGTCGAATTTCTATATGAAACTCCTGAGGAATTTGTCGGTGGCCTCCTTGTGAACGCCTTTGAAGCGTTGGGGTGGAGAAAAGCCGGCTGTCACTCCCACCATCATCGCCAGCACCAGTGGCACTCGCTAACCCCTTGTCCTGAACATGTTTAAGTCTTGTGCTTTATTTAGTCAGTTTTAAACCTGTTTCTTTGAGCCCCTCTGGCAGGTTTGAAATAACTTTTGTATTATGATTACACAAACGTAGTGGCATTGGAATACATTCTTATTAGGGTGGTATGGCCGGCTGCGTCCGGGTCTCTCTCCCCCCTCTCTCTCTCTTTGTCTCTTTTTCCATCTCTTCTCTACAGCTTTCTCCCATAAGATTCCCCTTCCTCTCATCTCTTCTCCCCCTTCCTCTCATCTCTTCTCCCCCTTCCTCTCATCTCTTCTCCCCCTTCCTCTCATCTCTTCTCCCCCTTCCTCTCATCTCTTCTCCCCCTTCCTCTCATCTCTTCTCCCCCTTCCTCTCATCTCTTCTCCCCCTTCCTCTCATCTCTTCTCCCCCTTCCCTTTCCATCTGACTCCCCCTCTCTCCTTCTCTTCAAATATTCCCTCTCCTCCATTCTCATTCTCTCTCCCCTCTTTTCCTCTCAGAAACTGTAATACCTAAGTTTAAGAATTACCCCAGGGCATGTACATTTTATCCTAATTATTTTTACACTGTCTTAATCCCATAAATCCCACCCACAGAACCACAAATCCTAGCCTCAGCACCTTAAACGAGCAGTAACAGCCTGAGGACAGTCAGGATGCTCGTGCCTGTAAGAGTCGACCACCTCAATCATTACGGGCTATTCATGCCCGTGCCACCTCTTGGGTAGCTTAGTCTTTATCAATCAATCAACCTCAATCACTCATGAGGCGCTGGACCTTCTTGCTTGGTTGAGTCGTAGAGTAAACCACAAGTTTCCTCATTAGAGTGTTGGTTTTTATTCACAGTTCTGAGTTGCTTGAGGAGGAGGTGAGTATAATTGACGTACTGTATATGACCTATTTTCCTCTATCATAGCCACTACATATATATATATTTCTCTGTGACACACATCATCAAGACGCAGCCTGTAGCAGCTGTCTAACTCCCAGGTACCAGCACCGCTCCTGTGCCAGGTAAGTCCACTACGGGCTCACCATAGCCCGTGCTACTTGCCCCGCTCCTGTGCCAGGTAAGTCCACTACGGGCTCACCATAGCCCGTGCTACTTGCCCCGCTCCTGTGCCAGGTAAGTCCACTACGGGCTCACCATAGCCCCGTGCTACTTGCCCCGCTCCTGTGCCAGGTAAGTCCACTACGGGCTCACCATAGCCCCGTGCTACTTGCCCCGCTCCTGTGCCAGGTAAGTCCACTACGGGCTCACCATAGCCCCGTGCTACTTGCCCCGCTCCTGTGCCAGGTAAGTCCACTACGGGCTCACCATAGCCCCGTGCTACTTGCCCCGCTCCTGTGCCAGGTAAGTCCACTACGGGCTCACCATAGCCCGTGCTACTTGCCCCGCTCCTGTGCTAGGTAAGTCCACTACGGGCTCACCATAGCCCGTGCTACTTGCCCCGCTCCTGTGCTAGGTAAGTTATGGGCTCACCATAGCCCGTGTTACTTGCAATTTGTTCCAAGTAGCTTAATCTATAACAACAACACAACCCAGGTATCTATTTACTACTAAGTGAGCAGGGGTTATAGAAACTCTGATCATTTGTTTCCGCCTCTGCCGGGGATCGAACCCGGGCCCCTTTGGGACTATGACTCCCTAGAGCTCTCCACTCTCGGGAGTGTAATTTGGGTTATACTACAAAGAAAAATAACATTAAAGCAATATAGCGCAAAAGAGGAATAATTGACTGTTATTGGCTCTGATAACGAGAGCCCAAGTGAAACAATTACCCCCCTGTTACCTAGCAGTAAATAGGTACCTGGGAGTTAGTCAGCTGCTACGGGCTGCTTCCTGGGGGGGTGTAACAAAATGGAGGCCAGGGGCCAGATTCACGAAAGCACTTACGCAAGCACTTACGAACCTGTACATCTATTCTCAATCCCTGGCGGCTTTGTTTACAATTATTAAACAGTTGATGAGCTCGGAAGCACCAGGAGGCTGTTTATAACAATAACAACAGTTGATTGGCAAGTTTTCATGCTTGTAAACTGTTTAATAAATGTAACCAAAGCCGTCAAAGATTGAGGAAAGATGTACACGTTCGTAAGTGCTTGCGTAAGTACTTTCGTGAATCTGGCCCCAGGTCGAGGACCGGACATCTCAAGAAGATAACTTCGGATCAACCGAACGATGTTATGCTAGTGTTCTAGTATCCGGATTCAGATCCGGATGGCAGCCGGTGAAGTCGTTCGTCCTAGTGATCGATGTGGTAATTAAGATTTTATTGTGAGAGGGTGAACTGTTGGTGGTTGTGGTGGTAGTGGTTATGGTGGTGGTAATAGGAACTGAGACTGAGGGATGCCTACTACCAATAGAAATCAGAGAACAAATCTACAAGGATTCGAACCTGCGTCCGGGAGCATCCCAGACACTGTTAGAAATCAGAGTGTTGCCAAGAGTAGAGAACGAGAGGCCCCTAGATAACACACCTGATGCCTCTGTCTACCCAGCAGTACCTAATTGCCCAGAGTAATGAATGCGTTGTGAGTTCCATGTATATAAATAAATAATATAATATGAAACCATATTGTTAGTGAGAATTCCCAAACTGTAGGTGAGTAACTATAGGCCTAGTGTAGGTGAGTAACTATAGGCCTAGTGTAGGTGAGTAACTATAGGCCTATTGTAGGTGAGTAACTATAGGCCTAGTGTAGGTGAGTAACTATAGGCCTAGTGTAGGTGAGTAACTATAGGCCTAGTGTTGGTGAGTAACTATAGGCCTAGTGATGGTAACTATAGGCCTAGTGATGGTGAGTAACTATAGGCCTAGTGTTGGTGAGTAACTATAGGCCTAGTGTAGGTGAGTAACTATAGGCCTAGTGTAGGTGAGTAACTATAGGCCTAGTGATGGTGAGTAACTATAGGGCTGGAGTTCCTATATTCACCATGAGTAAGCAGGTGAAAGGAGAAGGTTTTGTTAGTGATTATGAGTGAGAGTGATAAAGTGTTGGTGATAGTGATAAGTATTTGGTGATGTGTAGGTGAGATTCGTGGTGAGATGGTGAGTGTTAAGTGTTGTTGGTGATGATGATAAGTTAGTGAGGATAGTTGCTATAGTATAGTGAATAGTGATAGTGAAAGTAGTGGCAACAGTGTTGGTAATAAGTTATTAAGTGTTGATGAGAGTAGTGATGATAGTGATAAGTTATGGTGAGAGTAGTGATGATAGTGATAAGTTATGGTGAGAGTAGTGATGATAGTGATAACTGTTGATGATATGATAAACAAACAGAGTAGTGGTGATGGTGATAAGTTATGGTGAGAGTAGTGATGATAGTGATAACTGTTGATGATATGATAAACAAACAGAGTAGTGGTGATGGTGATAAGTTATGGTGAGAATAGTGGTGATAGTGATAACTGTTGATGATATGATAAACAAACAAAGACATAACATATGTTTTGTCAAGGTAGCACAGTCGGCTTCGTTCTCGACGTACAATCGCGAATTCCGGGTTCGAATCCCGGGCGGGATACAAATGGGATGAGCACATTTCCTTTCACCTGAAGCATCTGTTCACCTTTGATTGCATCCTGGGCGGGGTTAATAATTCGCCCTGGGGAGGGGAAAGGGTGATCTCGATATAAGCCTAACGTGTATGAATACACTCTGGCTTCCTGTCCCCCGGCCTAACCACTTGCGCTAGACGGTAGAGTGACGTTTTGCTTCGTGCAGGTCGGCGTTCAATCCCCGACCGTCCAACAAGTGGTTGGGACACCATTCCTTTCCCTCCGTCCCTTCCCAAATCCTTATCCTGACCCCTTCCCAGTGCTATATAGTCGTAATGGCTTGGCGCTTTCCCCCTGATAGTTTCTTTCCTTCCTTCCTGTGCCCCGACATAATAAATTATTATTATAAGTACGTTAAAAGACCGAATTGTGGGGTAGACCCAAGACCGAGGCCTCACGCAGCAAGTAAACTCTTTTAAAAAACCAAAATGGATATCAAAATAAAAGTTTACATTCAGGCCTTACCCATGATATATATATATATATATATATATATATATATATATATATATATATATATATATATATATATATATATATATATATATATATATATATATATATATATATATATATATATATATATATATATATATACAGTATAATGATTCACGTGTCAAAATAGAAGCTTACGGTAAGGCTCTACGCATGATATATGAGAATGGTGTCGAAATTAAGCTTATAATGTAAATCCCACGTATTTGAAAATATAAAAATTGTACCATAATATTTTAGGCTATCAACGCCTCACATCGGCAGGTTGCTTGTGTGTTTCTGGTTGGGTCAAACAATTGCATTTATTTACGGAGTGGCGAATCGCGTGAACGATTCGGATAGTAACTATCGCAATATGGTGTATCCTTCATGACAACTGTGGTCACAATTGCGATAGAGAGCGGTGACTGCGGGGGAAGCCTAGTGATCCGGCCATTGATGGTGAGATTGTCGACTTAGGTTCACCCTCAGTCACCAATAACGACATTGATGGCTAGAGATGGTGACAGCGTTGACTGTGAAGGTATAGATTATAGTGACAACAGCGTCGACTGTGAAGTAGGCTAGTGATCACAATCAAGAGGGATGATAATGATATTGTAAAGAATGATGAAGCGCATCATATAGGATTTTGACGCAGCAAACTCATTATCTCAAGATAATGACATCACTCATTATCTGCAAGAAATTAAAACCTATACCTAACCAACTGTATCCCAACCCTACCCCTAACCATACTTAAGGTTTCTCTTATCATAAGATACGACATTAATTACCAAAAATAATTACAATTATGACATGAATTATATCCATTACCCCCTTAATAGTGTCACTGTCCGAGTTAGTAATATTATTGTCAATGCAGTTACTGTTTTTTTATTCTACATTCGCGTGGTAAAAAAATAATTGAAAATTTAAACATATATAGAACACAATGCAATAATAACCATAGGAAAAAAAACTTAGTTTTTCAATTAAGTAACTGAATTAGTGTATGGCAGTGTTGTACCGAAGAATTAAAAAATTTAATATATATTATATATATATATATATATATATATATATATATATATATATATATATATATTTATATATATACAAAATACAATGCATAAAACCTCAGAATACAACAAAATAAATAAATATATAAATATATAGATTACAAATAACATAAAGCAAATTTTATATTATTTATTTGAAGACCAAGAAGATAATGGACACCTGATAAAAGAATATGGCCCTGATACCTGATAAACGAATATGGACCTGATCAAAGAATATGGCCCTGATACCTGATAAAAGAATATAGCCCTGATTACCTGATCAAAGAATATGGCCCTGATACCTGATAAACGAATATGGACCTGATCAAAGAATATGGCCCTGATACCTGATAAAAGAATATAGCCCTGATTACCTGATCAAAGAATATGGCCCTGATACCTGATAAAAGAATATAGCCCTGATTACCTGATCAAAGAATATGGCCCTGATACCTGATCAAAGAATATGGCCCTGATACCTGATCAAAGAATATGGCCCTGATACCTGATAAAAGAATATAGCCCTGATTACCTGATCAAAGAATATGGCCCTGATACCTGATAAAAGAATATAGCCCTGATTACCTGATCAAAGAATATGGCCCTGATACCTGATCAAAGAATATGGCCCTGATACCTGATCAAAGAATATGGCCCTGATACCTGATCAAAGAATATAGCCCTGATTACCTGATCAAAGAATATGGCCCTGATACCTGATCAAAGAATATGGCCCTGATACCTGATCAAAGAATATGGCCCTGATACCTGATCAAAGAATATGGCCCTGATACCTGATAAACGAATATGGACTTGATAAAAGAATATGGCCCTGATACCTGATAAAGGAATATGGACCTGATACCTGATAAAAGAATATGGCCCTGATACCTGATCAAAGAATATGGCCCTGATACCTGATAAAGGAATATGGCCCTGATACCTGATAAAGGAATATGGACACACACTTACCTAAGCCAGTACGAAGAGCCACCAATCTTGAGCCAGACGCCTAAACGCCCTTCCTTAAAACGCCTGCACAATATATGTACATTCTTCTCTCCCCCATAGAGCGATGTCCGAGCCCTCAAGTCCTTAAGGAAGGGGAGGAAGATATGTTAAGAGTCTTGGTGCCCTTACAGATAATAAGACCTCCTTAAAACACTCACACACACGCGGAGGGGGATAACAAATGAGCTTCACTCCCTCCAGAAGATGCGCGAGGAGGGGGGGGGGAGGAGCCTGGGATGGAGGGGGAAGAGAGAGAGAGTGAGAGAGAGGGGGAAAAAAAAGGAAATATTTTCAGCCGGGTTCACAGAGAGAAGGAAGGGGCGGACACTACATCCTCCCTCGCACCGGGCACCATCAACACTGAAGGCGCCCGGCGACTTGTTGATCCACGTCTCACTGACGCATGCGCGAGGGGGCGGGGCTTGGGCTGGCGGGGTGACCACATCATGGCTTCTGTTTTTTATTTTGTATTTTTGTGTATATGTGAGCGTGTATGTGTGTTGGTGAGGGGGGAAGGGGGGAAGGGGGGAGGATTTAAGGTATTCATGCATGTCGTGTGTAAATAATCCCTGAGATCCTCTAATCTGGTTAGGGAGAGGATGGGATGGATTCGCTTAGGCGCGTGGGACTGCTGGATCAGGATAGGAAGAATAGATAGTATGTGACAAGTTTCTTGCGTATTTTGAGTGCAGCTTTCCCGTAATTACCTAAGTGTAGTTACAGGATGAGAGCTTCGCTCGTGGTGTCCCGTCTTCCCAGCACTCTTTGTCATATAACGCTTTGAAACTACTGACGGTTTTGGCCTCCACCACCTTCTCACCTAACTTGTTTCAACCGTCTACCACTCTGTATAATGTGTGTATGAGGGCGCTATGTATATGCGTGTTTGTGTATTAGTATACCGTGTGAATGTGTGTCCGCGTGCGGCTCTAGAGAATACATATATACACGATTTGTATAATTACTTACCAATATATTTTGTTCCACCTTCCCCATTCTTATTAATCCTTTAATTTTTCTCACACTCCCGCCCTTAACTCTTTTCCCAAACCTACTGCCCCTTTATCCAAACTAATCACCCTTTCCCCCAACTTTATTTCTCTTCCTCCACCCTAATCACCCTTTCCACAACCTACTACCCTTTCCCCAATAATTTATTCCCTAAATTCCCAATAATTTACCCACCCTTTCCCAATCTCTTTGCCCTTTTCCCCAATCTACTTTATCTTTCTCCAGCTTTCTTTCCCTTCGCCCAACGAACTCCCCCCTTCCCCCAACCTACCCATTTGACGACCCAACCACACATCAGAAAATGAAGAAACGACGACGTTTCAGTCCGTCCTGGACCATTATCGACTTGATAATGGTCCAGAACGGACCGAAACGTCGTCGTCTCTTCATTTCAAATGAAATCATATCTTCAGCCACGTTATTGTGACTCATCAATTACTCCTGCTTTCCAGAACCTGCCCATTCTTTCTCGACCTGGTGACACACGTTCTTCTCCTAATGGTGCATCCGATGCCACAAATAGGAACTGTAGCTGAACTCCTGGAAGCACCCGGGCGCCCTGGGCAGGGTAAAGGAGTCTCCGAAGAACACCTATACTGTTCTCCTGATGCTGTTCTCCCCTGCCTGGCCGTTCGCTCACTCCGGAAGAGGTTACTGATGCCTCTTCTTAACGAAATAGCGGTACTCCGATTCTCGCACAATAATGCCTACAAAATTTTACTTCTACACTAACTTGTCGACAACGTCCTCCTTGCGCGCCGTCAGTCACCTTACGGGCATGAATAGCCCGTAAGTGGTGGCCCTTTTGAGCCATTACCAGTATCAAGAGCTGATACTGGAGATCTGTGGAGGTGCGAATGCACCCTGCGTGACGGGAGATGTCTCCCGTGTGAGTGGATAAGGCTATGTACTTCTAAAATAGTTTACCATTATGCCTAGGCGACAGTGTTCTCTGCGAGTGAAGTTACTGTGGGGTATTCAGTAAAATACCTGATCATCCTCTGGTCTGACGTACGGTGTATTAAATAAATAAATACGTAAAATTTTGCAGGTATGGTTACTCACCATACTTACAAAGCTGCACCTTCACGTAGAATATCTAACACACACATACATTGAAACTCCTGTCTCCCACAGTAATTGTATAAACGTGTTAACTGTATACACCCAGTTCAGTATATAAACAGTGAGAAAATTGGAGACTGGAGTCTTAAACACAGTAGTAAAATAATAACAGAAATTTACCAAATAAATAATTACATGAATCAACTGGGAAAATGTGACATTATTTTGATATCGCTGGGGAAACTCAAGCGCCGTCCGAACACTGTCCCGTGCCAGCGGAACTCACTGCTTCCTTCTCTTAACTCAGTCAAATATACTGCTCAATGCTCACACTATGAACTAAATCATTCTAAAGCACTGTATGAAACTTAAACTCGATAATCTTCGTTGTAAACTCATCACGGCTCTTGTGGATTTTTTCATTAATCTTTTAAGCTCGAGCATCGAAAATATGAAATATCTAAAATTATTGATAATAGGCTATGCAAGCCTATGCATCTTCAAATTTCTGAGAATTACGTTAAGTTTAGGTACTCAACTCAGGGAGTTAAAGCAACTGTCTGCCACACGCACAAATCGTCCCAATAGTCGATTGATTGATTGATAGAGATTAAGCCACCCAAGAGGTTGCACGGGCATGAATAACCCGTAACCCATTAGTTACTGAAAGTTCCCTTTCTGTTGACAGCCTCGTCTCACTAATTCCACGCCGAGGGTCCAGCGTGGAATTAGTGACCAATTCGCGGTCGCTCCCAAAGTTACTCTCCGAGTTTACCCAAACTGAGACGCTATAACCTTGGGAAAATCCTCAATTTCCACGGAGCCGGGAACTGTACACCCTCACGGCACGGCGGTACAAGGCGCAATGGCACCTGCCCACGGCTGCCTACGCCACTCAGGTGCTCCCGGCGGGTCACGTGACCTCAGCTCACCTTCTCATTGGCCGTTCCTGCCGGCATGTGCCCAATCAACACTCCCTCTGATCCTCAGTGTCGTCGATCCTCTCCGAACTTTTGGCGCGATTCTCTATGGTGGGCGCCTGACGCCCGCCATGTTGACTAGGCTCTCTCTCCTCCCCCGGAAGAAACTAAAAACAAAATAATTCAAATATTCTCCCTGATAACGATGCGAAATAAATACTGGATGATTCTGTCAATATAGAGAATGGAGTATATGAGTTAAGAAAAGGTATTAATCAAAATACACAACGTAGCTTTCTGTACACCTTTGGTTTACCTCTAGACAATTATTAGCAAGCTCACCTGTTAAGACCCCCTGAAGTATAATTTAAGTGGCAGTATTCACAGGAAAAAGTCCTTGCCTAGAATCAAGTGGGCAGGACACCCACCCTAATAGCCACCATCTCCAATGGCCTCGTTGGGGAAAGGAAACCCTGGTATATGATGTTGTCTGATGTTATGATGCCGTCTGGTTCTGTATAATGGTGTTTGATATTGTATGATGGAGTTTGATGTTGAATAAATTAATAAAATGCCAAATCAAAGCAAAGATTAAGGACCTGCCCGAAACCATGCGCGTACTAGTGGCTTTATAGGAATATAAACACTATGTTATGTACCTTACAAACCCAATGTACCTTCTTGTACATATAAATATAAATATAAATAAATAAATAAAACTATGGCGCGCCAAATCAAAGAAAACGACGAAATGCCAAATAAAAAAAATACAATGGGGCGTCAGATCAAAGAAAACGATGGAGCGCAGACTAATCAAAATTTCCTAGAATTTTATCACATTAGGTAAATTAGTTCTTTACGTAATATAATTTACATGCCTCGTGAAGCTGATAAAATATTTCGTGCCCTCATCATAAGCTCGTGTGGGGAGGAAAAATAGGCAAGTGACGTATAATTAATAAGCTGGGATCTTTTTCAGATGTTTTATTGATAATCCAGTGAAGTGTGTTACAAGACGGGTGAGGGTGAGAGAGAGAGAGACACCTCACTTCGTGTGCTTTCTAAGTACTTTCAGGTCAGGAGGGTGGGTTGTTTCGTGCCTCCAATGTGTTCGGGTGTTCACAGCTCCTACGATTGATTGATTGACCGACGATTGACGATTGACCGTCTTATCTCGCACCACATTAACAATAGTTACCCCTAATTCAGGATCCTCGCCTTCCGTTCTCTGTAACGTGAAATAGGACCGCGTGCTCTAAAATTCCCACTCCGTAAAAAATGCAATGGTTTAGCCTAGTCAAAAGCATCAAAACCTGGCCTTAGCCTGTTCTGACAATTGGATAAGCGTCAAATGTGAAGTGATTTGGCTTAACCAGAAGCGAACGAGCCTGACCATCCCATATGCCCTCTATATTCACTCACTCTATATTTTAGCAGTCTCCGTGGTGTAGTGGTAAGACACTCGCCTGGCGTTCCGTGAGCGCTATGTCATGGGTTCGTATCCTGGCCGGGGAGGATTTACTGGGCGCAATTCCTTAACTGTAGCCTCTGTTTAACGCAACAGTAAAATGTGTACTTGGATGAAAAAACGATTCTTCGCGGCAGGGGATCGTATTCCAAGGACCATAGGATTAAGGACGTGCCCGAAACGCTACGCGTACTAGTGGCTGTACAAGAATGTAACAACTCTTGTATATATCTCAAAAAAAAAAAAGCTTGTTACACAGTCCAATTAACCTATCGATGGCAGGTCATAGAAAACGTCAACGTTACACTGCTGATTTATTTGTTCCAATACGCCTTATGTTAAATACATTGGTCTATTCCGTAAAAAATGCGACGAATTATATGAGAGGACAGGTTATATATCATCTGACCGCCATACCTTCCCCGTTTTCTGTGTCGCGAATCTCATCTCACCATTTTCTTCTACCGTTATGTCTTCATTATAGAAAATGGGATACGTGTCTAGCGTTCATATTATAGAAGATGTGACATATGATCGCGAGAAAAAAACGTCGTGTTTCATATTTTTCATTAGAGACAATAGGCCGTTATTCATAGCTTTTTTTATTTTCAGAATATAAAATAGCTCAATATTAAACTTTTTCATACTGGAAATAGTCTGATTGTCTTACGTTCAAATAAAACAAAACAAAAAAATGAAACTAGATTGTATATATAAACTATGCAAAAGGAAAATTAAGTTCTTATTTGGGAAGAAAATGCAATATATATATATACTATCAATCATTTCTTCACATTTCCATATCGTAAATTTACTTAGTTTTAATAATATAGCCTTGTATAGACGTTATATATTTTGAACAATGGCTTCACCAGTTTCGGAAAACGTTAAGAGGTCAGTACTCAGAATTTTGAATATAAGTTCATATAAGAACTTTGTCACCCTTAACACCCCATTAAGAAGACCCAGAAACCACTCAGCATCTTCAAGACGCTCCATGATCTATCATCTAACCCAATATACACATAAATTTCAACTAACAAACTTAACTCATTCCATCACACTTCAAAAGCCCAAACTTTCCCTACAGGGAAATAGGGACGTAATTGATGCCCATCTGAGTATAAAATAGGTCACAGAAAACGAGGCAGGTAAATATTTCAAAAGTGCAAATGTCGACTATCACCGGTTGAGGACGAGGATGGTGCAGGTTATGCCATTATTGTCCGGACAATGACTACCTGGCAAGTCCGCAGTTGGTGAATCTCCACCAGCAGCTAAGGCCAATCTCTTACATTTTCTTTTCCACTAAATGTGCTCTTCTTCTGTTTATCTCTTCTCTTTCCCTCTCTCTCTCTCTCACCCACCCCCTCCCCCATCTCTAACCCAATTACAATTCCAACCATCAGCAAAATCAACGGTATTAATTGCCAAATATTGAATCAAACTGCTGGGTTTCCGATTCTGATGTTGAGCAAACTGTGAAAAAAGTTGACACACACACATACATACATTTAAATATAATTTTGTGCGTATGTAAGTAAAGTTTTTTTATTGGCAGGATGATCACAACTATTTGTAATACTATATATTAAATTTTGAGCTGTCATTGTTTTGTCAATATTTATTATATATTTGGGAAAATTAGCCTTTATGTGAAACAAGTTGAGATAAATGAAAAGTACAGACGTCGTTAGTTCATAAAGGTTACATATTTCACATAAAGGCTACCCCCTCCCCCCCCCCAGCACACACACACAAATACTGACACTCAAAAATAGAATAACGCAAGCTTTCGGCAATTACAATAAGCCAATTACATCTGATCCCATCTGGCTGCCTGTAACCAACTAGGAGGAAGCTGTAATTGACAAATTGATCTTCCAAGCTCTATTATATCCAGCAGTAGGATGAAACAAGCCTTCTGGAGACCAAGAGTGCAGCAAGCACAGCAAGCAGGCTCACTGCACCCCATAGATAACGCCTGTAACAAATGCATATTTTCTCTGTTCATGGGTAGTGTTAGTTCCTGATGTGTTGTGCCTCCGGAATATAGAAAATGTCCATTATTCCCCCCCCCCCCCCCCACACAAACTTGGCTTTTGCGACAGGGATATTTTGAAAATTTACCTATTTTCTTGAACATTCTAGATAGAGAACACAACTAGAACTGTTCCATAATGGGAGAATGTGCCCTTCTAGCGCCCACTAGTTGCACCTCCAAGGCAGCAGCAACAAGGTTTAACTGAACGTCTGAAAGAATGAGTCAGACCGGGAGGTCGTTGGTAACTTCAACACAGTCGTATTCCTGATGGGTCTCTGAGGTTATTCATCGTTTAATCACGGAAGATGATGGATTGCCGTTAATTGGAACGTTTGTCTGTATCGGTTTGTTATTGTTGTTAATGCCAGGTGGCGCCTTGTTCTTAACAACCTCCTAACTGCTTGTTATCCTCTTCGATGGTTATATGGTCAATAAGGTGGCACTCGGTACACGATTTGAAATTCCTTTGAATTCTTGCTGTTGTTTCCTGTCTCCATGAAGCCTGAGGCGTCTTTGATGTATGGTGTTCCCTAGGTCGAGCCTCCCATCAAAATTTGTAATTCTGTTTCCAGAACTTTCCTGGGTTTCCGCGATGTGTTGATAGATTTGTCTTATTAGATCATCCTATTTATGGGAGCTTCTGTTTTTGGTGATCTGAAGTTTCTCTTCTCTTACCCCCCTCAAACCCTACCCCCTAAACCCCCCCTCCCTTCTCTCCTCCAACCCCCTACCCCACACCCAGTTCCCCCTTTCCCCATACCCCCCTACCTACCCACAAGCATGAAACACAGTAACTTATGAGTCTTCCCGCCTATCTTGTCTATACTTAAAGGAGGCGATCAGATTTTATTACAAATTGGGCTGGATCCAACAAAATTAAATTTAGATCCTAATTGCTATTGTGAAGGAGTTTAGGGGTGAACTGTCTTTTGTTTTTTGTATTAAACTTTGTGTCGATACTGGTTTATATAGAACATTTTGTTATTGTTTTTCCTCGAAGTTGTTATTAATGTATTTGTCGTTGTTGATGTTATTAAAATATTTGATGAGAGTAAATACGACTTTTCAAGAAGTTAATTAACGGAGTCAAAGTGGCCTTATGACCCAGAGGCCATACGGCATGATCGTTTGGGTGAAGGTGAACGACCGTACGACCCTCGAAGCCCTCTCGTGGCGTTCATGGTCAT
>NC_091214.1:21153071-21288071 GCF_040958095.1 Procambarus clarkii
TTAATGTAAGTCTGTTAGAAAAGGAGGATGGGCTGGATTCATCATATAGAATAGAATTCATCATCTTATTCATCATATAGAATTCATGATATATAGATTCAATACATATAGAATGGAATATAGAATACTGTAGTAGAACATTGCGGTACTCAGCTAGTTGTGTTTGCGGGGGTTGAGCTCTGGCTCTTTGGTCCCGCTTCTCAACTGTCAATCAACTGGTGTACAGGTTCCTGAGCCTACTGGGCTCTATCATATCTACATTTGAAACTGTGTATGGAGTCAGCCTCCACCACATCACTGCCTAATGCATTCCATCTGTTAACTACTCTGACACTGAAAAAGTTCTTTCTAACGTCCCTGTGGCTCATGTGGGTACTCAGTCTCCACCTGTGTCCCCTTGCTCGTGTACCACCATATTCGTTTGCCTTGTTCGGGTAGAAGGTAGACACAGTAGTTGCTTCTGAATATATTTATTGACTGAGATAGCAAGGTATATATCTGCCTAGCCGAGGTCCTTCTACTCTGAGTCTGTGAGGATAACTGAGGCTGCTGGGAGCATGCCTGATGCTCCTCTGTCTGGCATGACGTCAGAGGCCTACTTGCCTGTGATTGGTTACATTTCAACTGACAGAATTTGAGTATAACAACCAGACGAACCACCATTGGCGCGAAAATTTGTTTATATTACCACCAAGAACTTGAGAAGAACTTAATTACGGCTACACAGTATTTGGGCGCCAAACCAAGTATCGGCGATAAACATTACGTATATTTACACGCGAAATATACTATATTTATATATTATTTATTTTATATATTTTAATTACAAAAATTAAGTATCTTCACACCGAGTTTTGAAACAAAATATTTATGTTTACATCTTTCTGCGCCGGGGGGAGGGGGGGGGGGGAATGAGTGTTTACACAGAATTTGGCGGGAAGAATAATCACGTTTACACAGGCTTCAACTGCGTAGCTGAAGCAGATCAGAAGCCTGGTCCAAGCCCCGGAATTGGACTCCCCCCCCCCAATCATTCCAAAGAGAACAGAATCAATTTCAATTTCTCTGTTTTTCCACATGCAGGCGATGAGTCACAATAACGTGGCTAAAGTATGTTGACCAGACCACACACTAGAAGGTGAAAGGAAGACGACGTTTCGGTCCGTCCTGGACCACATTCTCAAGTCGATTGTGAGTCCATTCACAATCCACTTGAGAATGGTCCACGACGGACCGAAACGTCGTCGTCCCTTCACCGTCTCTGTTTTTCCAATTTCCAATTTTCAAAATCTCAATTTCTCTGTCTCTTGCTCATAAACATCACACCGAGGTCTGTCTGTCTCTCTGTCTTGTTCTCAACAGGTAAACAGGGGCATCAGACGAAGAAATTCTGCCCATTTGTTTCTGCCAGCGCCAGGAATCGAACCCGTGCCCATAGGACTAAGACCCCAGAGTGATGCTCACTTGGCATCACGTATGCCAACCTTGCATACGCCGCCGATGTGATTCTATTGATGTGGGCTTCAGGAGACAGGCTTGGTGTGATATCAACTCCTAGATCTTTCAGTCCGTGTGTGTGATAACGACCGTCGTGTCTCGGGAATTGCAATATTGAGGTTTAATGTTTTACACATTTGTCCCCAGTCAAAAAAAAAACCAAAGTGGCGGCGCTTCCGTCAGCCGGAAACCATTATGGAGAGAGAGAGAGAGAGAGAGAGAGAGAGAGAGAGAGAGAGAGAGAGAGAGAGAGAGAGAGAGAGAGAGAGAGAGAGAGAGAGAGAGAGAGAGAGAGAGAGAGAGAGAGAGAGACCCATGGTCTGGACATCCTTTTAATCTCCATCACAATTTTTTTGACAGAAAAAATGCAAAAAACATGAAACACTGATTTAAAATGCGAGTTAATTTTTCACCAAATTAAGCAGGGTAGCGGCATGGACGTTAACATCCAGGTGTAATGTTTAATTTACTGGCTGAGGGTGGAAGAGAGACGAGGATTGGGGATTGGGAATATTTGGAGCGCGAAAAATCCGTCACTCAAAGTGACAAGCGGATTAGAAAATTAAACTCGCGGGCGGTACTTTGAAACGTGATATGACGTCATGGTTTGTCGGGTTGGCGATTGGCGGATTTGAAAACGTCATGAAATGGCAGGTTTGTGATTGGTGAAGCTTCTGACGTCATGGAATCGAAGGTTGATGATTGGTGGATCTGACTACGTCGTGAAATGGCAGGTTTGTGATTGGTGAAGCTTCTGACGTCATGGAATCGAAGGTTGATGATTGGTGGATCTGACTAAGGCATGAAATGGCAGGTTTGTGATTGGTGAAGATTCTGACGTCATGGAATCGAAGGTTGATGATTGGTGGATCTGACTAAGGCATGAAATGGCAGGTTTGTGATTGGTGAAGATTCTGACGTCATGGAATCGAAGGTTGATGACTGGCGGATTTAAAAACGTCATGGAATCGAAGGTTGATGATTGGCGGATTTAAAAACGTCATGAAATGGCAAGCTTGTGATTGGTGAAGCTTCCGACGTCATAGAATCAGAGTGGTGATTGGCAGAATTTGTGTATATATGGCATCCATTTTATCTTTGTTAGTAACGCCACTATCCATGCCTATGTTTAGGCTATCAAACTACTTTTTTATGCACCGAAGAGCCTGTTTGACTGAAATACCTATAGCTGTCCCTCAAGATTCCTAAACCGGTTCTGGGGCCAGATTCACGAAGCAGTTACGTAAGTACTTACAAACGTGTACATCTTTCCTCAATCTTTGACGGCTTTGGTTACATTTATTAAACAGTTTACGAGCATGAAAACTTGCCAATCAACTGTTGTTATTGTTATAAACAGCCTCCTGGTGCTTCGGAGCTCATTAACTGTTTAATAATTGTAAACAAAACCGCCAAAAATTGAGAAAAGATGTACAGGTTCGTAAGTGCTTCGTGAATCTGGCACCAGGTCTTAGTGATGTCGGCTCAATATATTAATTTCCAATACAAAACGCAAAATAATAGACCCATTTAAAATATGTACCGTTGTTTCCCCTTCAACCTGTTGACGAGGCATCGTTTAATATTTTGAACGGTTTCCCGTTACCGGTTTTCCGTTAACCGTTAACGGTTTTCCGTTACAGAAAGCGTTCCTTAACGGAATAGATGGATGTGGAGGTATTAGCAGTAATTGTGGGATTTTATCGACATTTTTCAGTCCTTGGAGGTAGTGGAAGTTATAACGACTTTTAGACCCGTCCAGCAGCTGATTGGTTACCATGTAAGAGCTGTGTTGATTGGCTGCTGGGTAACAGTGCTGTTGATTTTAAGAGGTGCTGATTGGCCGCTATGTAAAAGCTGTATGCCGATAGGCTACTGAGTCAGTTTCTTTGTATAGCTGAGCATGACGATTGGTTAATCGTTGACTACAAGTATTTAATCATGACGCTGATTGGTTGCTTTGTGGCAGCATTTGCCATGTAAGCCAGATGTTGATTGGACGATATAAATGTAACGTACCGAGCAATTCTTTTTTTTTACTTTCCAGTGTAATTCCCGCTTATTGGGGATAGGAAGGGTGAATTTAGGCTTATCATGCTCCCTACCTTTCCAGAATACAACCCACAACAGTTGCCTAACTCCTGGGGGGAAGTATTTTCACTGCTAGATGAACATCAGGTGAAAAGAAACATTGCCCAAACGTTTTCGTCCTCATTCACGCAAAGCTTCTGAGTTTCAGAGATAAAATGATATAAAAAAAAAGATTCCATGTTGATTAAAAAAATAGATAAAGCTATAAACAAAACAGGATATAAAAACAAAAGCAAAAGAGGTGTGTATAGGCTATTGGGCGAGACGCGCGGGTGGTCACTATGGCAACGGGAAGTTTGTCAATTCCTAGCCGTCTCATAGCTCTTGATTCTGGCCAGAATTTCACCCCAATACTTTCGGGCCAGGAAGGAATATCAGAGAGGACCCGTGGACCCATACTCACACCTCTCTCTCTCTCTCTCTCTCTCTCACTCTCTCTCTCTCTCTCTCTCTCTCTCTCTCTCTCTCTCTCTCTCTCTCTCTCTCTCTCTCTCCACAGCTGCCGGGGCAGGTGTGTGCATGGGGAGGAATAACACGTGTTCACATAGCATTATTGTCCGCCTGTAGCCATATATATATTGTGTCGGCTTTTTCCCTCTCACATTATTGGAACGGCGATATTTATCACCTTTTAAAAGTTCCCCCAAGACATTATTGGAACTCAGATATTTATCTTCTTTTAAACTAGTTTTTTTCAGAGGTTGGTGTCTGCTTCACTTTTAAAGAGACGTTGTTATTTAGTTTCCTGAATACATAGGTTAAGATTCGTCAAAATAGCACAGGGGAAAAGAATACATAATATACATATATATACAATACTGAGATAATATAAATGTAGAATAAATGTTAATTCCAAGGCAGACATATTGTCAGTCCTGGCTTGCTGAGGGTGTTTTGGGATAATATAAGACCCAAGACATTGTGGATCATCTTCAAGAGAATGCTAGATAGTTTGTATTCAAGAAGTGCCCGACCAACCGGGCTGTGGTGGGTATGTGGGCCTGCGTGACCAGATTAAGGCTGGGACACACCAAACTAGCAGCACACAGCTCTAAGTACAGAACAGACATCAATGAACTCTGTACTCACTGTCAGGTGCCTGAAACAGTCGAACACTATCTCCTGCACTGCTTCCGACATTATAGTGCCAGAGTAAATTTCAAACAAGTCTTTATCGCACTTAAAATACCCTTCACCATCGAGCATATATTAGGAGGCGGTGACCACTCGTCACAAGAAAAATACCAAATAGTCAAAGCACTGGCTAAATATCTCCAATCGACCAACAAATTGGGTCACATCTGACCCGCGCCACATTTATACCTGGCGCCACCAACAGCTAAACACAGACAACAACTACCTCGTCGCAACACCAAGGATCAGCTGACGCCATAAACACAACACACCGCCCTACAGTGCGGCAAGTCTCCCTCTAACACACACCTCTGCTTTAATCACCGTTCCTCTATCTACAGCACAACGCAACAAGCACCTTGGTAGCTCCGATCATCTTCAACATAAACGCGTCCAACAACATCAGTACTGGTGCAGTCATCGGGAGGACAAACCCTTCATGCAAACTGCACCTACTATCAACAACAAGAAGGGCCTGCGGGCCGCCTCCAAGCAACAGCCTGTTGGACCAAGCTCCCAAGCCTGGCCTCGGGCCGGGCTTGGGGAGTAAAAGAACTCCCAGAATCCCATTCATATGTATACCGAAAATAAGTAAAGTAGTGAAAACGGCGATTGGTCAGATTTACAAATAAATAATAATTTAAGACTTCAAATATATACAACTCATTAGTCTGGCCTCTTACTTTAACCAGGTTTTCTCTGTTACCATAAAAGAAAACGGACGTGATTACACTAACTCTTCTATTCTCGAGAAATAACAAAATTCAATCATTAATAATAATAATAATAATAATAATAATAATAATAATAATAATAATAATAATAATAATACATTGTGTCAGACGATAGGCAGCCAGAGTGTATTCGAACACATTAGGCTTATATCTAACTTAGCTTATATCTGCCTAGCATATATATATATCTGCTTAGCATATATCTTAGAATGTCTCTTAACATTCATAAACCTATATTGTTTGCTGATGATACTACCCTCATCTACTCAGACCCCAACCCACACACATTAAATAATGTTGTAAATAATGAATTAAAAAATGTCCACTTATGGATGTCAACCAACAAACTCACATTAAACATAAAAAAAGACCTACTACATCTTATTTGGAAGGAAATCAATAAATGTAATTCATCTTCACATATATATATATATATATATATATATATATATATATATATATATATATATATATATATATATATATATATATATATATATATATATATATATATATATATATATATGTCGTACCTAATAGCCAGAACGCACTTCTATGCCTACTATTCAAGGCCCGATTTGCCTAATAAGCCAAGTTTTCATAAATTAATATATTTTCTCTAATTTTTTTCTTATGAAATGATAAAGCTACCCATTTCATTATGTATGAGGTCAATTTTTTTTTATTGGAGTTAAAAATAACGTAGATATATGACCGAACCTAACCAACCCTACCTAACCTAACCTAACCTATCTTTATAGGTTAGGTTAGGTTAGGTAGCCGAAAAAGTTAGGTTAGGTTAGGTTAGGTAGGTTAGGTAGTCGAAAAACAATTAATTCATGAAAACTTGGCTTATTAGGCAAATCGGGCCTTGAATAGTAGGCATAGAAGTGCGTTCTGGCTATTAGGTACGACATATATATATATATGTCGTACCTAGTAGCCAGAACTCACTTCTCAGCCTACTATGCGAGGCCCGATTTGCCTAATAAGCCAAATTTTACTGAATTAATATATTTTCTCTAATTTTTTTCTTATGAAATGATAAAGCTACCCATTTCATTATGTATGAGGTCAATTTATTTTTATTAGAGTTAAAATTAACGTAGATATATGACCGAACCTAACCAACCCTACCTAACCTAACCTAACCTATCTTTATAGGTTAGGTTAGGTTAGGTAGCCGAAAACGTTACGTTATGTTAGGTTAGGTGGGTTAGGTTGTCGAAAAAACATTATTTCATGAAAACTAGGCTTATTAGGCAAATCAGGCCTTGCATAGTAGGCTCAGAAGCGAGTTCTGGCTACTAGGTACGACATATATATATATATATATATATATATATATATATATATATATATATATATATATATATATATATATATATATATATATATATATATATATATATATATATATGTCGTACCTAATAGCCAGAACGCACTTCTCAGCCTACTATTCAAGGCCCGATTTGCCTAATAAGCCAAGTTTTCATGAATTATTGTTTTTTCGTCTACCTAACCTACCTAACCTAACCTAACCTAGCTTTTTTTGGCTACCTAACCTAACCTTACCTATAAATATAGGTTAGGTTAGGTTAGGTAGGGTCGGTTAGGTTCGGTCATATATCTACGTTAATTTTAACTCCAATAAAAAAAAATTGACCTCATACATAGAGAAAAGGGTAGCTTTATCATTTCATAAGAAAAAAATTATAGTAAATATATTAATTCAGGAAAACTTGGCTTATTAGGCAAATCGGGCCTTGAATAGTAGGCTGAGAAGTGAGTTCTGGCTACTAGGTACGACATATATATATATATATATATATATATATATATATATATATATATATATATATATATATATATATATATATATATATATATATATATATATATATATGTCGTACCTAGTAGCCAGAACTCACTTTTTGGCCTACTATTCAAGGCCCGATTTGCCTAATATGCCAAATTTTCCTGAATTAATATATTTTTTCTAATTTTTTTCTTATGAAATGATAAAGCTACCCATTTCATTATGTATGAGGTCAATTTTTTTTTATTGGAGTTAAAATTAACGTAGATATATGACCGAACCTAACCAACCCTACCTAACCTAACCTAACCTATCTTTATAGGTTAGGTTTGGTTAGGTAGCCGAAAAAGTTAGGTTAGGTTAGGTTAGGTAGGTTAGGTAGTCGAAAAACAATTAATTCATGAAAACTTGGCTTACTAGGCAAATTTGGCCTTGCATAGTAGGCTGAGAAGTGAGTTCTGGCTACTAGGTACGACATATATATATATATATATATATATATATATATATATATATATATATATATATATATATATATATATATATATATATTTATATATATATATATATATATATATATATATATATATATATATATATATATATATATATATATATATGTCGTACCTAGTAGCCAGAACGCACTTTTTGGACTACTATGCAAGGCCCGATTTGCCTAATAAGCCAAGTTTTCATGAATTAATTGTTTTTCGACTACCTAACCTACCTAACCTAACCTAACCTAACTTTTTCGACTACCTAACCAAACCTAACCTATAAAGATAGGTTAGGTTAGGTTAGGTAGGGTTGGTTAGGTTCGGTCATATATCTACGTTAATTTTAACTCCAATAAAAAAAAGTTGACCTCATACATAATGAAATGGGTAGCTTTATCATTTCATAAGAAAAAAATTAGAGAAAATATATTTATTCAGGAAAACTTGGCTTATTAGGCAAATCGGGCCTTGCATAGTAGTCCAAAAAGTGCGTTCTGGCTACTAGGTACGACATATATATATATATATATATATATATATATATATATATATATATATATATATATATATATATATATATATATATATATATATATATATATATATATATATATGCAACAATGATCACAAAAACACTGATCCAAGTATGCAGAATAACCACATATGAAAAATAGAAAATGCTTAACGCGTTTTCGGCTAATTCGCCTTCATCAGAGCAAAGTAGAATTCATTCTACTTTGCTCTGATGAAGGCGAATTAGCCGAAAAACGCGTTAAGCATTTTCTATTTTTCATATGTGGTTATTCTGCATATATATATATATATATATATATATATATATATATATATATATATATATATATATATATATATATATATATCAAAGTAGATATTGGCATGTCTGGCAAGCCTGTGAATGTACAGTATCGTAGCGCATACTAAAGCGGCTCATTTGACCAACTAAGAGAGGTGTCGTGAGGCTTTTCACTTTCCAAATCGTCACCCTGATCCACACCTCAGAGAAAGTTACACATTTTCCCCAAAAAGTCATACAGACTTTCACCTATAATTATACTTGCGGGCTCTATAACCATCCAGGCCGTCCTCTCAGACGTTCCTTAATTGATGTACTAAATTGCCTAGACGATAACGAGTGTTCCAGAGGATCCACGTGAGAGAGGTGGTTGGGGCATGTTTCCTTTCACCTCATGCAACTATTCACCTAGTAGTGAAAGTATGGGTATCTCGGGTGGTGGTGGGTGGGGGTGGGGGGGGTTAGGTAACTGTTGTGGGTTGCATCATGGGGAGGGTTAGTAGGTCATTCTTGGAGTGGGGGGGTGGGGGGGTGTCTCGATACAAGCCTAACGTGTATACATACATTGGCTGCCTGTCCCCGGCAAAACGAATAAGAGTAAAATGGAATGAACACACACACACACACACACACACACACACACACACACACACACACACACACACACACACACACACACACACACACACACACACACACACACACACACACACACACACACACACACATTTACCTGACAAATGGAATGCATTAGGCAGTGATGTGGTGGAGGCTGACTCCATACACAGTTTCAAGTGTAGATATGATAGAGCCCAATAGGCTCAGGAACCTGTACACCACTTGATTGACGGTTGAGAGGCGGGACCAAAGAACCAGAGCTCAACCCCCGCAAGCACAATTACGTGAGTACACAATGCTTGGGAGAGGATATAATTCCATCACTAACACCAGAAACACACACAAACAGGATAACATCAGCGGCATATGGGATGCTGGCGAACATTAGAACGTCGTTTAGAAACCTAAATGAGGACTCTTTCTAGGCACTCTACGCAGCTTTTGAAACACCAATATTACAATATGCGGCACCGGCCTGGAATCCTTACTTTGTGAACCATAAAACTAAAATTTAAAAAAGTACCAAAATTTGCAACAAGACTGGAGCCAGAGCTGAGAGGGTTAAGCTATGAGGATTAGCAGAGGGAACTGGCCCTCACATCCATGGAGGACAGACGAAACAAAGGAGACATGATCCCAGCATGCAAGATACTTAGGGAAATATACTTAGGGATACTTAGGGAAATCCTGCCCGAAACGCTTTGCGTAATAGTGGCTTTAGGCATTGTATGTACTAGCTCTATCTATAAAGCCAACAAACTTTGTAAAATCTCTTTATGTATGTACCTTTACCTAAATAAAAATTATTATTATTATTATTATTATATAAAAGGTGGACAAAAACATTGATTGTTTGATTAAGATTAAGCCAACCCGGAGGTGGCACGGGCATGAATAGCCCGCAAAAGACAAGAACAGCCTTTTTAAAGTGAAAGTATGACAACATGACACAAGTAGAAGCTACAAGCCCAAATGATTACGAATAAGGATAGACTTGTCCCCCTTTACAGGTGATTAACAAGTGGAATACGCTGGAAGTTCAAATGAACAAATCCACAAGGGCCGTGACGAGGGTTCGAACCTGCGTCCGAAAGCATCCCAGACGCTGCTTTAATGTGGATTGATCGGCCCTTGTGGATTTGTTCATTAGATCCATCACGCTATTGTCATTTCTGTGTGTACTGGAAGATCAAGTTGTGGAAGCCGCCTCCATCCACAAGACCTGGGGCCAGATTCATGAAGCAGTTACGCAAGCACTTACAAACGTGTACATCTTTCCTCAATCTTTGACGGCTTTGGTTACATTTATTAAACAGTTTACAAGCATGAAAACTTGCCAATCAACTGTTGTTATTGTTATAAACAGCCTCCTGGTGCTTCAGAGCTCATTAACTGTTTAATAATTGTAAACAAAGCCGCCAAAGATTGAGAAAAGATGTACAGGTGCGTAAGTGCTTGCGTAACTGCTTCGTGAATCTAGCCCCTGGCCGGCTAGCACAGGAATAAGAACATAAGAACATAAGAACAAAGGTAACTGCAGAAGGCCTATTGGCCCATACGAGGCAGCTCCTGTCTATAACCCCCCAATCCCACTCATATACTTGTCCAACCCGCGCTTGAAACAATCGAGGGACCCCACCTCCACCACGTTACGCATATCGGAACAGTTAAACTATAAGGAACCAACAGGTACAAGAAGGTGATGATTGATTGATGAAGATTAAGCCACCCAAGAGGTGGCACGGGCATGAATAGCCCGTAAGTGGTGGCCCTTTCGAGCCATCACCAGTATCAAAAGATGATACTGGAGATCTGTGGAGGCGCAACTGCACCCTGCGTGACGGGAGATGTCTCCCGGACCAAGTGGTGACCAAATGGACTGAAGAAGGTGAGTATAGGCGAGGAATAAAGAGCCAGACCTCACTTCTCCTTAGTCTTTACGGGCTATTCATGCCCGTGCCACCTCTTGGGTGGCTTAATCTTTATCAATCAATCTTTCTCCTTAGTCAGTGATAGCAAGATACAGATAAGTAGGCAATTACGCGCACACACTACGGCCTTTGTTGGGGCCTTGCGGCTGAGTGGACGCCGCTCGGGGCTCGTAGTCCTAAGGGCCACAATCAAATTCAATTTCTTTCTTTATTATGCACCCCATACCCATCCCGTGGGCGGTGGTGTAAAGGATTACAGAGGCACATAATCGGTTCAGGAACTGAACCCTCTAGTTCGTTTAGCTAAGCAAATAACTAACCGAACTAGAGGGTTGAGTTCCTGAACCGATTATGTGCCTCTGTAATCCTTTACAGAAGCACATAATCGGTTCAGGAACTGAGAATCGACTTGAGAATGGTCCAGGACGGACCGAAACGTCGTCGTCCCTTCACCTTCTAGTGTGTGGTCTGGTCAACATATTTCAGCCACGTTATTGTGACTCCTCGTCTGCCTAAGGGCCCGGGTTTGATTCCCAATCGAGGCAGAAACAAATAGGCAGAGTTTCTTTCACCAATGATGCCCCTGTTTACCTAGTAGCAAATAGGTACCTGAGAGTTAGACAGCTGCTACGGCCTGCTTCCTGGGGATGTGTGCGTGTGTGTGTAGAGAAATATATGTAGTAAGACATAACAAGAGGTAAAAAAACATGGCGGTTAGAAAGGCGGGGTCCAAGAGCTAATAGCTGGATTCTGCAAAGATGTACTACGATGTGGTGAGATGGAGTGATGGCGAGATGTTGTTGTTATAGATTCAGCTACTCGGAACAAGCTCCAAGTAGCACGGGCTATGGTGAGCCCGTAACTTACCTGGCACAGGAGCGGGGCAAGTAGCACGGGCTATGGTGAGCCTCGTGATGGCGAGAGAGAGAGAGAGAGCAGCTTTAAATGATTGTTGCTAAGACTGTGCATGTTGAAAGCTCCAAGTTTCTCACGATTTTCGCAAGAACTTGTACCTGCTACTTACCTCCCCCCCCCCCACTGTCTTCCCACCCTCCTTACACCTCTCTTCTTCCCGCCAAACACACACCGAAACTACGACGTTGGTACAACGTTCGAACAAGTTTTAACACCTCCTAACCAGTTATAACAACCTCCTAACACCTCCTAACCAGTTATAACAACCAATATAGCAAGTTGTAACAACGTTCTAATACGTCATAAACACGTTAAGCCAAGATGTAACAACTTTATTACAAGTTGTAACAAGCGGAAAATAGAGACAGTTTCGGTTTGTGTTTCCAGGGTTCTGTCTCCTCCTGCTGCTCAGGATGCCCCCTACCAATCCCAGACATGCGAAGTTTCCTCCCCATCAACAGGTCTTAGCTATCTACCACACTATCCTCCAAAGGATACCTGATCAACCAGGCTATGACTCATACGTCAGGCTGCGAGCAGCCGCGTCCAACAGCCTAGTTCATCAGTCCGGCAACCAGGAGGCCTGGTCGACGACCGGGCCGCGGGGACGCTAAGCCCCGGATGCACCTCAAGGTAACTCTAGTTCACTGCCCTTCCCGCTAGGGGTCATCTTATATTTCACTTAGTTCACCTTAGACCAATTCAGTCATCATTGAAATATGTAGGAGATATTATGTAAAAACAATATGGGGTCGTGAGTCAGTACATTAGACAACCGACGGTCAGAAAGGCGGGGTCCAAGAGCTAGCAGCTTGATCCTGATGGCTACAAATAGTAAACACAGCCACACAACAAAAATATCCTCCCAATTGAAGACATTCGCGTGACTAGTTTAGCTTCAATGATAATAAACTTGATCGTAATGCCTAGGCAGACTGTTGTGAATCATGAGTGGACTTGTATCTACCTCTATAATCAATACACTTAGCAGTATATTGCTGTAGAAGTGGCACCCTGTTTGTGGCACCCCTGTCTGTGGCACCCCTGTCTGTGGTACCCCTGTCTGTGGCACCCTACTTGTGGCACCCTACCTGTGGCCCCCTACCTGTGGCCCCCTACCTGTGGCCCCCTACCTGTGGCACCCTACCTGTGGCACCCTGTCTGTAGCACCCACTATGAATGGACATCAATAATTCAATGATATATATAGAGAAACTTGCTTTCTTCCTAGTGACCAAAAATTAGAGGTTTAGTGTCCTAGATAAAAATATTGACTGGTCAACAGAACAGGTTCGTATACTCCTACACAATCACGTGATTAGTCTAACCAATCACGTGATGTAACGTGTTTCCTGCACGAGAATGCAAAGTTTGCACGTATATACATCTCTGGTGCCGTACTGCCGAGATTACAGACACCGTGTAATCATTAACCGTCTCTGCTCAACTTTCTAACCGGAGGGGACAGTGCTTAGCGGTACAGACGGTCCCACCAAAGCACCCCTATAGCTGCAGAATGTAAGCCCCCTCATTCCCTCATTGCCGCTAAGGTTATTAGGAAGGTCTTAGGGGTAGTGTAAGTACCATAATTGGGCTAGAATATGAATATGTAGTTTATAAGTCATACGTGAGTGATGTGTGTGTGTGTGTGTGTGTGTGTGTGTGTGTGTGTGTGTGTGTGTGTGTGTGTGTGTGTGTGTGTGTGTGTGTGTGTGTGTGTGTGTGTGTGTGTGTGTGTGTGTGTGTGTGTGTGTGTGTAAATTGTATCATGGAAGTCAGTTCTGGTTATCCTTATTGTCGTTGTTAAAGCTTCGCTACTTGGAACAAAAAGTTCCAAGCAGCACTAGCTATGGCGAGCCCGTGGCGTTCTCTGGTTATGCGCCACACCAACCTCTTATCTCATGCACCTTCAGCCCCGGCCGACCATCCACCCCCACCAATCAGCCCCACAGGTCGGGACTCTCTCCTCTCACGAATGACGCATTCCCCCTGCTGGCCATTCTAAACATATCGACCTGAATTTACCTGAGAGGCCATCGTCTCGAGTGGCTTTCGACGAGGACAAGAAGGCGGGCGGTGTATCAAAGATCTTTCTATTGTTCTTGCTTTTTCAATGTCAGTCATTCCTTCTCTCAGTCCTATAGTTTCTTGAAGTTGTGTGAGTTCATGGGAGCTCAGACACTGCTTTTCAATGTCAGTCATTCCTGCTCTCAGTCCTATAGTTTCTTGAAGTTGTGTGAGTTCATGGGTGCTCAGACACTGCTTTTCAATGTCAGTCATTCCTGCTCTCAGTCCTATAGTTTCTTGAAGTAATGAGTTCATGGGTGACTGACATATGCTCAGATTGCTGTAAATAAAAACAGTGTTGATGTGAATCTTGAGTTATGAAATAGGTCCCTTTAAAAGGGTCATTAGACCAGAACTCTTGGATGGATTTGAAGAAAGTAGAACAGTGCAAACTGGAGCCAGCAAGTCCATTGTTTATCACAATGAAATGTGTGAAGTAAAACATGTGGATGGGGCAAGTAACAAAGTCAGTAGACTAACAGATGTTGTCACAGCTCGTATAAGACTTGGCTACAAGTATCTCTGGCAGTTCGGCTTGTATAGGGATCTAGATGAAGTAAAGTGTAAAGTGTGTGGACAAAGACAGGGACACACACTCGAACACTGTATCTTGGACTGTAATAAAATTGAGCCATTTAGAGATAAATCTAAACTTACAGTGGCAAACCACCTAATTACCAAGGATAAAATACCTGAAATCCTTGCACTATCTATATTTCGCTTCCGGTAGATAAACGCCATATGAGATTAAGAAACAAGTAGTGTATTGTGAAGACTAAGAATAACAAACAGCAGCTCCCGGATGACTGCAATATCTCCATAGGTAAAATAGTTATGTATTAGAGAAAAGACCTACCAGTAATGTACAATGATTTACTGTAAACATATAGCTATACTGAAACAGAATATTCTCTGTATCTACCTGGAGGTGCTTCAGGAGGCTTAGTGTCCCCGCGGCCCGGTCGTCGACCAGGCCTCCTGGTTGCTGGACTGATCAACCAGGCTGTTAGACGCCAATCTAGCTGACATTGTAATTATAATGTGTGAAGGATAGACGTAATTGTTAATGTAATAATCACCCTTGAGGTCTGATAAAGACCTTTTGTGCCCTCTGTAATCCTTTTTGCGCTACCGCTCACAGGATGAGTATGGGGTGCACAATAACCCAGCCGCCTCCGCCGGCAACAATCAAATAAATCCATTGAGTGCATTAATCAATTTGCCATCGTCACGGCGAGGTCATTTGCACTGCATACCAAAAAACTCACCATATACACGTTTAGAAATGTCAAAGTTACGTTAACTAAAGTTTACTCACTGTAATAAATCCACAAGGGCCGTGAAGAGGGTTCGAACTCTCATCAACAAAGTAACAAAGACTATTGCCTTTTTAACCGTGTTGAATCCTAATAGCACTAAGTCACATGTCTTACAACTTAAAAAATAAATCAGGAACTATTAGCATCATTTTCCAGTACCTATTTGCTGTTAGGTGAACAGAGGCATCAGGTGTAAGGAAATGTTGCTCAAACGTCACAGTTACAGCTATGCTAACTACTGCGCCAGAGGTCTTATCTATTAAGTTTCACGTAGGAAGACCTCACATATGGCGTTGTTAATGTCTAGCCATGTATCTTCTTGAGGTTATCTTGAGATGATTTCGGGGCTTTAGTGTCCCCGCGGCCCGGTCCTCGACCAGGCCTCCACCCCCCAGGAAGCAGCCCGTGACAGCTGACTAACACCCAGGTACCTATTTTACTGCTAGGTAACAGATTGTACGGCTAAAGATATAAATATATTCGTTATACATCGCAGTGTGTGTGTGCCTGGCTCCATATCTCAGCTAATGATATATTCATTCACATCTCATGTTATACTTTAGATTCAATGGAATGTATTCGTGGAATTATACATTTAAGAACTCGTACTGAACGTGAACATCTCTCAGAGGCACACCAAGTAGCCTGTTCTCCTACGAAGAACGTTGCATTTCGCTCGTATGCGTGACATAACGGCCAAAAATCGTCGTACTAGAAAATAGAAGCGGCTGGCTAAAGTGACATACTGTCCCGTTCTCTGTTTTGGGTTCTCTGGTAGGTTAGGACACTATAAATTGACCGTTTTCTTAACGTTGGGAAACCTTAGGAGGGCAGACTGTACCAAACACAGGTGTGGGTGACCAGAGGATTACGCTGACTGAAGCCATACTTTATGCGACCACCACTCACTACCAATTATAGACAAATACTTTAGTCACTGTTCTATTTTGCTGCAATGTAATTTTCTTTCATAACACCCATAAACCTAAAAATACTTTCGTCATGGCTTGCTAGTATAAACGTTTGGATACAGTCTAACTATCGAAATGAATTATATTATTAACAAGCAACAATTAATACAATGATACAGCGGCCGTAATGGCAGACTCAATGAAGCCATTCTGACAACCGCGCCTAAACCTCATTCTTTGTTTTGTTTTGACTAGCAAGAAAACAAATGGTTATCAGCAAGCGAGCCACGCTATTAGCCAACCACGTGTTCTCCATAACCCGACAGCCTGGCTGACGACACCAGAGAAAATTGCTTTGCCAAAGTGGTTGTGGGAAAATAAACACACATGCATGGGTATGCCATAAGGGGAATGAGAGAAAACGGATGTTTACTAGTGGTAAGGGAGGGTATAGTGAACCAGGTTACTGTGAGAGGTTAAACTTCACAGTATACGGGGAGTGCTGTGGTCCGGGCAACATTGATCTTCCTCCAAAACCACGCACCAACGCTTCCTCTTGAACCCTCTACTCAACTCGGAGGTCCAAAACTCCTTGACTGTACTTGAGGCTTTTATGTGACACATTCACCAACACTTCAGGTCATATACTTGACTCGTTCACAGGGGCCGCAGTCTTGTACTTGGCTCGTTCACGGGGGCTGAAGTCTTGTACTTGACTCGTTCACAGGGGCTGCAGTCTTGTACTTGACTCGTTCACAGGGGCTGCAGTCTTGTACTTGACTCGTTCACAGGGGCTGCAGTCTTATACTTGACTCGTTCACAGGGGCTGCAGTCTTGTACTTGACTCGTTCACAGGGGCTGCAGTCTTGTACTTGACTCGTTCACGGGGGCTGTAGTCTTGTACTTGGCTCGTTCACAGGTGCCGCAGTCTTGTACTTGACTCGTTCACAGGTGCCGCAGTCTTTTATTTGACTCGTTCACAGGTGCCGCAGTCTTTTATTTGACTCGTTCAACGCTTAATACCCTAACTTAGCTCATTCAATACATCAGACTAGCTTGGTTCGTTCAACACCTCACACACTAATATGGCTCGTTCAGTACCTCCGTTCAACACTTATCTCATACCTCAGCAACTCGGCCTCAGTATGTTCATTCCATCCAGCGGTCGACCCCAAAGACGCATTCAAAAATTTTAACATGCTGTTCATTCAAATTAGGAATATTCTCAAATATAAATTAATATATTAGCATACTATGCGTATTTAGGCATTGGTTAGGTTAGGTGTTTAGGTTCTGTTGGCGATTATTTGTATTTGTAGTACATGGGTGAAGCATTTACAGCGTTGTGGTTCGAACACAAGTCGTCAGTGAAGCATTTGTTCCAGAAGTGTTCGAACGTCATCAGTTGAGTCGTGTGAAACCGTTTTTCATTCATAAACGGGGGTTCGGCGGGTGCATGGAATGGCCTTTGGCCTTTATTTATAAGAACGCTGCCCAAACGCGTCATCCCGGCACTCTTTGTCCAAAGATGACAAAAAGAGTGCTGGGAAGACGAGACACCACGAGCGTAACTCTCATCCTGTAACTACACTTAGGTAATTACACACATTCATATATGACCACTACAAAAATTTGTATCATTACATTCACAATTGCCTGTACTGCATTAATAATAATAATAATAATAATAATAATAATAATAATAATAATAATAATAATAATAATAATATTATTATTATTATTTTTATAGTTGGAATTGAGTTCCCGGGTCGTGTACTGGGACCGGTTAAGTTATTCAACGGCATTATCATTACCGTTATTAGTGTACCCAGTTCGTGTGGTTCCTGACCTTAGCCTGTCTACCCACAACTGCTCGTTCAGGCTCCTGCACCTTTGCCTCCATGCAGTCATAGCCTGACACCTTTGTTGCCATAGTCACAAACCGCCACAAACAGTAATTAATCGTTGCCACATTTAGATCATTTATATTCTGATGTGAAAAATGTTCTGCCTTTACAATTTAAATAATAAATTAACAAATATATAACAAAAGTATTTTTAAAACGTTAAAATATTTTAGACATTAACTTCTATTTTTCTTTGTGTGTTCTAAACTTTTGTTTAAATGTCGAAATTTAGAGAATCACTGAGATCAGAATACCTAAAGCTATTCTATGTTCTAAAAAAAATGGCAAATATAGAAATTGTCCTTGAGAGAAATCTCATTTTTCACCAGAAAGATATAGCAAGTTCAAGGGTTAGTAATCCCTTTATGTAAGAGTCTGTTCACATGAGCTAGCCTAATCCCTTCAGCTGTATCTCTGTGTATCAGGATAAATACCCAGCGGGTTTTCTTCCTATTGAAAGGTTTTTGTTCACATATACTATGGCGGTATGTTCACTCACGTGATGAGTGATGCTGCCCTGTAAACTCATCCTTCCTTTCAACATGAAAATAAATCATTGTAATCGCTATTCAGTATCTAACAAATGGGAAGCCTAAGATATTGTGATTAGAAGCCTTTTGAAAATGCTGGCTCCACGTAGCAGCATTTACGAACGAGAGTTTCATCATCTTGTATCATCTAGATTCTGCAGACAAGGAGCAAGCAGAGGGTGTGGGAGAGCAGACAGGCAGCAGGAGGGAGGGAGGGTGTCTGCACGTAATGAGATGCCTCAGGGCTGTGGACTGTCACCCGGGCCTTCAATGTATTTATAGACGGGACAGGTCCCTGTGACACTGCAACTTTCAACACATTTTTGCGCCTTAATCATATTTAAACGCGTTTCTAATTTAGCAGCTACATTAAAATATATGAAAAGTTGGTTATGTCAAGAGTTGTGAACAAATTAAATCATTTAGAAATAACTTTTATCACAAATGTACATTCAAAATGAACTACTACTAGAAATTGGGGATATTTAGCTGAATGTATCTAGTTCGCTTACTATAAGGAGTGCATATAGGTGACTGTTCAAGTTCAAATACGTTTATTGAGACAATAAAATACACCTCAAAGGGTACACCTGAAAGGGATAGAGAAGATTAGGCTATTAGGTGATTGTAATCTTTACGGGCTACTCATGCCCGTGCCACTTCTTGGGTAGCTTAATCTTCATCAATCGATTGTAACCTTTCCACCGCGGCCTAGTGGATGGATGTGGGGTACATGACAGTCAAATTCAAATTGTAGGTAACCGACTCACCGCAGATGTCAGTTGCTTTGCTCAAAGTATATGGGAATGCAAGTGCTTTAACTTATTACAGTACTTGACTGTAACCCTTCTGATTCTATGTTAAGATCGTTATCTCGTGCGATGTTTTTTTTTGTATATATAGGTTAGACTCGGGAAATCTGTTGGCTAGAGTTGGAACACTTTTGGATAGATTATGAGGCTATCTTCAAAAATACGCTGCATAGGTCAAGGTACCTCATTATTTTATTCTGAAGGCTTTATATTTAAATTTGAATTTGATAAAGCTTTCAAAGTTGGTGCATGTTGACCAGACCACACACTAGAAGGTGAAGGAACGACGGCGTTTCGGTCTGTCCTGGACCATTCTCAAGCCGATTGTAAGAATGGTCGACTTGAGAATGGTCCAGGACGGACCGAAACGTCGTCGTCCCTTCACCTTCTAGTGTGTGGTCTGGCCAACATACTTTAGCCACGTTATTGTGACTCATCGCCTGCATTTGGTGCATGTTACGGGCCTGTGGTGATAAATGATAATGATAATTTGTGATCTACCAGTAACCCAACCACTGTTATGTTATAGGGCTGAGAGTATACTTACAACTTATATGCTAACACTCCTTCCAGCTGAGGTGAACAAGGCCTGCCGCCCTCCAGGGATAAGTAATCTCAATTCAACCTGTTAAGGTATAACAATCCATTACACACTGGACACAAATTATGAACAAGTAGTTGCCACTGTTAGCTTTATTATCACAAAACCCCTGGCGTTGCCTATTGACATTTACTCTTTGAACAGAATCTTCCTTGGATAGAGATTAATACAATTATAATATTCTAAACAAGCACAAAAACTTATGATGTAAGCACAGTGTAAAGTTCTGCCAAAACCCCACAATACATAATCCTTGTCAAGCTGATTAAATACAAACACTTTGTATTCTGCTTGAAATTTCATTATTATACTAACTATACATGTAGAGTGGTGGCCAGTAAATAATGAAAAGAGAGGACTTAACTGCCATATGAATTCGAACAATATACACAATACACCAAGCAGGTCAGCCAGTCAGTTCCCAATTGAAAAACAGTGTCCTCAACCAGCCACTGCCTGCCCAAAACAGTGTTCTCAACCAGCCACTGCCTGCCTAAAACAGTGTCCTCAACCAGCCACTGCCTGCCCAAAACAGTGTCCTCAACCAGCCACTGCCTGCCCAAAACAGTGTCCTCAACCAGCCACTGCCTGCCCAAAACAGTGTCCTCAACCAGCCACTGCCTGCCCAAAACAGTGTCCTCAACCAGCCACTGCCTGCCCAAAACAGTGTCCTCAACCAGCCACTGCCTGCCCAAAACAGTGTCCTCAACCAGCTACTGCCTGCCCAAAACAGTGTCCTCAACCAGCCACTGCCTGCCCAAAACAGTGTCCTCAACCAGCCACTGCCTGCCCAAAACAGTGTCCTCAACCAGCCACTGCCTGCCCAAAACAGTGTTCTCAACCAGCCACTGCCTGCCCAAATCTTATACAGCAACGAATAACTTTGAAATTGCATTACCACCACCAAATTTTTACAACTATAGCCTAATATGATAAAATCTTCCGGCTGTTTAATAATTAACTATTTTACAGATTTACATCTCTTAGAACCAGCCAGTAGCTTATATGGTATAAATTCATCATTCTGTACCACCGAACAATAAAATGGAACCCAATATGTTGTAATTAGTATCAAAATTTTCAAACGAATCAAACCTTAATTTGTTCACAGAAACATCATTTTTTTTTTATTTTCATTGAGTAACAACGTCCCTTAAAATTGATTTATAAAACTGGAACTGGAATCGCAAAGCATCAAATTCAAAACCTTTACAACAAGAAAACCGTAATAATATTTATCTATAAGTGAAATATCACCACTTTCCAAATTATTTCTTTCCCCGTAACTTGCCGCCTGAGAAGAGAGTTCAGCCCTAATTTCGACTTGACGCAATTTACAACTTTTTATTCACTCTCGTATTCTTGAAGATATCCTCACAGTGTACCCAAAATTTGCCAGTGTAGGCTACTAAACATATGGCCCTGTATGACTAACCATCTTGCGAGATGGGGACTTTTAGTACCACTGCTACCTTATTCACTCTTGTGTTTATATCCTCATAATACACCCAGAGTCTGCCAGTGCAGACTGCTGATCACACGCCTCTGTATGACTAACTATCCTGTGTGATGGGGACTTTTTAGCATCACTTAGCTAGCTTTTTGACACACTGTACTCCCCTTCATATAGTCTAGGGTAGCTGCACAAATGCAGATCTACCTAATGTATTAATAAAACAAAATTGACGCTATTTAAGCCTCAAGGCAGACTGGCAGAGGCTACTCTACGCTGTGTGAGTTGTGTAGCCTCTGCCAAATTATATGCACTGCAGCAATCTACAGCTGATGCCGGAAGTGCAATTGTTGTGGCTGGACGCCCAGTTAACACACTCTAACTGGGCTATACTTTATGCTCCGTTGCACTCGGCTGTGTTCATACTTAAAAGTTTTATATATTTACCTGATCGCCACTATCTTTCTGGAGGCCTCGACGAGGACAGGAAGCCGACGGCTTGTCGAAGGCCCCCCCCCCCCGCATTTGTCCTGATGATTTTGTTCAGTTGGATTTTGAGACTAAGGAGCTTTTTGGCATTTACGGCTTCGGCGGATAGGCGGTTCCAGAGGTTTATAACCCTGTGGGGTGAAAAAGCATCTCCTGTTTTCAATCCTACATTGTGGCTTGTTGAGCTTGAAACCTTGGGAGATAGGGGATGAAGGGGAGGTAAGGTAATCAGGAGAATGCGCTAAGCCATTACGACAATATAGCACTAGGCAAGGATATGTGGATAAGGAGTTAGGATAGGACGGAGGAATAGTGCGGTGTTCAATCCCACTTGGACGGTCGGGAATTGATCGCAGGCTTGCAAGAATCGAGATGGAGGTGAAGTGGAGGAGGAGGGCAAAGAGGGGGAGTGGGTAGTTGTCGGGATTTTGTTGTTGTTAAAGGTTCGCTACCTAGAACAATAAGTTCCAAGTAGCACGGGCTATGGTGAGCCCGTAGGAAGATGGAGGATATGGGGAGAGCGGTGAGGGAAGAGACAGACTGTCCCGGGCACCGCCGGCTACCCCTCCTAGTTAGTTATCAGTGAGTGTCATCATTTATTACTCTTAAACACTTTGCCTGGCCTGGCGGGCCACCCGCAGCGCACCACAGGGTAGGCCGGCCGGTGCTCGTCAGGGCACAACCACACTCCAATGTTTATACTCTTTCAAGTTTTCTCACCTCAATTTTCGTGCTACGTCGTTCATTTTGGTATCACATTGTTCGCAATTGAATGCTCTAAAGAGACATAGGCATATAAGGGAAAATAGAAGAACATTACCAATACCATAAGATAAAATACATAGTCATGTGAAAAAAAACTGCTTTTCTTCATTGTTTAGTCGTTATTCATTCCTGATATTATTTGTTGCACTATATCATTCATTTTAGTGTTGCTTCGTGTTTATAAAAGCAGTAACTAAACATACCTGAGGTCAGACAACCGGAACGGGCACATGTTTTGACCTGAGGATAGGCCTGGACAGTCACCATGAGCGGGGTCTGGAAAACACTGAGCCTCATCCCGCGCGCGCAGGTCTCATGACGCCACGTGCTATATACAGAGAATGGGAAAACGTTGGTGCGTATTTTAAAATAAGTTTCATAATAATCGGACAATAAATGGAATTTTTACAAATATTTTAATTGCTGACGAGGTTAACGTCAAGATGTCCCACACTACGTGTATTATTTTTAATGACTGCGAGAACGTCATCACGAAGCCAATTAATAACTTCCTAGATCAAAATTTTAGCATGCTTGATGGCTTTTATGTCTTAAGCCAGGTACATATATGAGAATTTTTTTTATAATTCAGGTTAGAGTCTATATCATACGAGTTTTCTCTCCTTTTTGCTTCCGATTGTCAAATAAAAATCAGCAAAGTATATACAATCAAGAGTTGTTTAAAACCAATGATTTCCTGTAAGTATTTCGGGAACAATTATATACAACGAACTATAGCATTAACCCCAAGAGAGAGAGAGAGACAGAGAATAATATCCACTGGCTATGCTATCAACAAATTACCATGCAGGAGGAAACTCCTAATATATGGATCATCCAATAAAATCAGCAGACAGATTGCATCACTCAGCTGCGATAGGCTATAAATATGGCTGGCAGCAGCACTTGTGGATGTTGAGCTGACCAAGCGTGAAATTTGTCAGCAAAACCGTCCCACACCATACGTCAATATGTAACTGAATGGAAAATATATGTATGTGTGTGTGTGTGTGTGCTGAATAATTACAAAAACACGTGATTCGGTCATGCGTTTGTATCTACAAGGAAAATGACTTTTTCGACATATACATCTTCCCTATTATGATTACTTCATCACTGGAATAATGTTCCAAAATATTCGTATTAAACAAAGGTTTCCACAGCAAATAGTCAGTCACAGCTGCAGTTTGTTCAGCTGAAATATCCATATTTCCGCTAAGTTCAGAGTCCCATAATGTGCCTCTTTTGAATTTAATTATTCATCATAGCCATAACTGGAAGAAACTTTTATAATATGTGAAAATGTAGATAAATTGAGAGTTACTTAATAATATGAAATCACGTGCCCTTAAATTATGATATATGACGAAACTAATCATGCACTAAAAGCAGCAATATGAAAACAATATATATATTTAGATCGAATAAAACAAAACATTTAAATAAATAAACTTTAATATGAGGTAACATTAAATTGTAAAAATAAAACGTAATATAGAAATAAATAACACGAAGTGTTTATTAAATTATTAAACACATACGCGCATTGAAGTTTAAGACAATTTAAAAACCATGTTTATATAGCTATTGTATGCATCGTTAAGTTTTATAATTTACGGGCTATTCATGCCCGTACCACCTCTTGGGTAGCTTAATTTTTATCAATCTTACATGAACGTCTATACGGGCTCACCATAGCCCGTGCTACTTGGAATTCTTGTTACGAGTAGTTGAATCTAAAACAAAACAGCAACTTAACATACTTGATAAGTGTCTGATAATTGTTTTATCAGGTTCACGGCCTTGACAGGGACATAAGTCCCCTGTCACAAGTAGAGACTCCTCATTTGCGCGAGATTCATTTTCCTTGATGGCTCTGAGAGCATTATCTTCTGCTGTTTTCTCTGCGTGTTCTAAGAATAACTTCAAAGTCTTGATTCGACACAATCTACGCTGTCATGATGTTTAAAAACAGCTTATTTGTGTAGCCTGCAGCCAGTCTTGTTATTCAAGTTCTATTAGTTTTTATGTAAGTTCTTGTTACTTGCGTTAAACTTTAACAAGCAACGTAATGTTAAAATCACTATGACATTGGGTTGGGATTGAACGCGCGTCCAAACTCTCCATATATATATATATATATATATATATATATATATATATATATATATATATATATATATATATATATATATATATATATATATATATATATATATATATATATATATATATATATATATATATATATATATATATATATATATATATATATATATATATACAAAACTCAATGGTACTGTCCTTTAGGCTTTTCCTCCGAATTTATAATTAAAATTATCCTATTAATTTTAAGATAAAAATTGACGAAGAGATAATTAAACATTTGTTTACCTACATAATCACTTATTGTTCACGTGTGCTAAAATTCTGGGGATAAAGGAATTCGTGTAGTTTCTTACTTAGAATAAATAATAATTCCCTCGCACGCATAGTGTTCGAAATGTCACCTGTGCTGGAGTCATAACTTTAGAGACATGATGTTATATTTATACCTGACCAGCGGCCACGATATGTCAGTGACAACCAGATTATATTTGACAAAGGTTGCAAACTTTAGGATCACACTTTATGAAGGTCGAACTCGATAAAGCTCACGCTTGATAAACGGCATAGCGGATAAAGCTCAAGCTTGATAAACGTCATAGTGGATACAGCTCACGCTTGATAAACGTCATAGTGAATAAAGCTCATGCTTGATAAAGCGCTCTTACATGATAAACTTCACACTTAAGTGTGTGAGGAAAAATAAAAAACTTCAAATACATCTGGGAGGTGAATTGAGCAAGAGAGCGGGAACCAATTTATCGTAGCACCTGCTCTGGCAGCTGTGACGCATAAATTGGTAGTCTGGTAACCAGCAGTAGCCTCGTTCTCTCTCCCTACTGATAACAATGATAAGCTCACGAGAAACCTTTAGGGATGGGCATGATAACAGCGGGAATAAGCACAACAAGGCACTTGCCTCGACATTATAATGGCGGTATTAAAAGCCTCAACTCCCGTATGATTAGAAAGCGTTACAGGGTTAGATTAAGTCACTTAACAAGTTGTAATGGTAGATTGTGAGTCGTCAACACCTTCTCCTACCCCTTAGGTCAGTCTTAAATCACAGTAAGGCTCACAGTTACAGCTTTACATGTTTATTGTTCAACATACTATTGTTTGCGTGATAGGGTGTACATAACCTTGCCTAGTCGTGCTTATCTTTATGCGATAACACTCTCCCACACACCTGTACAGCCCCACCCAACCATGTACACTTGTATACAGCTGGTAGTCACACCTACACATACCTGTGTATCCACAAACAGACCTCAGAACCTCCCTATAATAAGCCTACTTATCCTGGAGGGAGGATAAGGGAGCCGGTCGGCCGAGCGGACAGCACGCGGGACTTGTGATCCTGTGGTCCTGGGTTCGATCCCAGGCGCCGGCGAGAAACAATGGGCAGAGTTTCTTTCACCCCATGCCCCTGTTACCTAGCAGTAAAATAGGTACCTGGGTGTTAGTCAGCTGTCACGGGCTGCTTCCTGGGGGTGGAGGCCTGGTCGAGGACCGGGCCGCGGGGACACTAAAGCCCCGATATCATCTCAAGATAACCTCAAGATCCTTATCCACGGAAATCTGGATAGGCTTGGTGTTGGGCGTAAGGTTAATCTCTGGAGGGTTATTAAGGCCGCCTTAAGAACTTACTAACCAACGAGCGAGTATAATTTAGTCCTGAATATAGTCCGGGACTAAAGGAAATTCAGGATGTATATATCCCGTGAGCAAATGAACATTTACATATTTGTAAAACTATGTGGCCGCAGATCCCGTTTCTAAGCGCGCCAGGATGCATGTGATCGAGTGCTGTACTCAGGATGCATGTGAGTACTGTACTCAGGATGCATGTGAGTACTGTACTCAGGATGTATCTGAGTACATACTCTCGTCCACACACGTGCACATCCACTCACTCATATACATACATACACGATGAATTTCTTGACCTTATGTATACCTTCTAGCCAGAGATATCTAATTTCTTTCTGCCTATGTATACTCACACTAAATCCCGCTCTTCTCTCAGTTGGAATAGTGTGAATACACACATGACTCTACAACCTCAATTACGGGCCAAATTAGGAGCACTTTTGGGTCCAAGGGATGAGGTTCAGGTCTCTTATCATGCATCTCAACACTAGTTTTATGTGTCAATAGCGGCATATTACACGAATTATTCACTAATTTTAATTCTTTCTTAAATTTCTAGATAGCGTTTACATCCTAATAACACAACTCAATCAGAACTCCTTGAAAACTCTTATGCGAGTTAAACACAAAATAACTAGCTAGAGATTAAATTACAATTTCTTCCATACTCTTATTTCTTCTAAATATATGTATATAAGCCTACCCTTATTTGCACGTATTATCCATTATTCACATTTTTCTAAATACAAATATCATAAGAATAATTAAACGTAAATCAGGACATTATGTTATATTCAAATTAAGCCTAGCAATAAGCCTAGCAATTAAGCAATACGCCTAGTCAGTTCACTTTGCATACGGCTTACTCTCACATTTGCATATGCAAGATGCATAAATGTGCTTACGGCACGTCATCTTAGTAACGCCTTTACTTAATCACTAACACTCTCGTATGTAAAATAACATAGACGATTTCAAATTCCGGGGCAGACATGATATGTGACAGAGCAGAGGAGGCGGGTCTCTCCTGGAACAATGCATGGAAGAGTGTGGGAGCCCGTGTGGCAGGACACACATATGATACATATGACGTGTAAAATGCAGCCACACCCATGGCTGTGGTTGGAGAGATAAGCCAAGCATCACACTCATGGAAGCCATCATGCGGCTGAGGACAGAGCATCTCCTCTCCCAACATGTGCAGGAGAGAGAATTGAGTCATTGTTAGGCTCTTTATACTGTATATTTATATATAAAATAGTAGCTTAAAAGCTCTCCAGTTGTATAAACCGAGGAATTAACACATCACACACTCTTTGCACAATCAAATATGTTTAATCAAGCGCTAATACTATATAACCCAAGCATAAATATGAGGACAGCTATTTCCTGCTGGTCTGTTGACAAGCACAAAGGCAGCTGCGGGCCACGTGTCTACTGCCTGGTCAAGGTCATCATTTGTGTGGTGTTCACACTAAAACATTCAGGCAACTGTACAAGCGTTTAACACCTATAAATCAATTAATAAAATGTTTATGAGCAAGCTAATATGACAATTATAACAAAATTATGTTAAACACCTGATTTAGACATAATTTTTATGAAAAATTTTAATTAACATTGCTAACGTCAATAACCCGATCACTCACAGATGTTCGGGCAGCTTGGCTTGGCTTAGAGCAAGACAAGTAGGGTAGTGTTTCAAGTGCAATGTTTATATATAAGTATGACTATGACTACTCTCTTCTGCTGCTACACACACTAATATTATGACTACTCTCTTCTACTACACACACACACTAGTACTACGACTACTCTCTTCTACTCCTATTACACATGCTAGTGAAATGCAACAAAATATTAACAATTTACTTTTACATACCAAGTTTTGTAAACTGAAAAAATCAATAAATGTTATTTTATGTAAAATACTGATGACTTGCGGGGGTTCTCATCTTCCCTGGAACCAAGGGCAGTTCATTTGGAGGTTTTAATAATTTTATTGGCAAACATTTTGAGCATGTTGTTAATGTCCATTTTATGTGGGATTTAGAAAATGATTTAATGGTTATCTGAGTTTTCTTATTCACAATTGGGCTTCCATAAATATGGTAGGTGTACTTGAAATATCACGTCCGGAACGCTTTTCCTGTTAATAATATATATATATATATATATATATATATATATATATATATATATATATATATATATATATATATATATATATATATATATATATATATATATATGTCGTACCTAGTAGCCAGAACGTACTTCTCAGCCTACTATGCAAGGCCTGATTTGCCTAATAAGCCAAGTTTTCACGAATTTCACGAAGTGGTCTTTCTTAGACCACTTTCAACCGTCGCAAAATAGATGGATATACGGTACATGATAAGTAAATTAATTTATATGTAACTACAAACTCACCGCAAATATTAATTGCTAAATGGATATATCAACACTGGGTACAGGACCTGGATCACAACAGTCTACAAATTAAACTGTATAAATAGCTTATCTAGACAGAAGTTTGCTTGACAAAATTCTGAACCCATTATATGTGGCTCTGTAATCATTTCCACTACCACCCACAGGATAATTATGGGGTGCAGCAACTGATCTAAATAAAAATGGGACCACTTTCTCCTGCTTCCGACAATATAAGGGGTGCGCCATATGAGGATATTTTATGCACGATTGTTTTCTTAATTACTCTTAATAATATATCCTCCTTTCTATCTTGAGTTCCTTATACAATCTATGCATATATTTCAATTTTTCTTGTCAAATTGCAAATTTAAAACTAGCATATATAATATATGTTTTTGATTATTTGCAAATATACATCTCCAGTCATATTTGCAGCTACAAATTAGTTTTCTAAGATAAATTCAAACTAGTTCACATTCACACTGTGTCTTGTGCTACCCACTACTCCCACTATTAGTACTTAATACATGCAACTTCACCTGTAATAATTTCCATCAATTTATGTGTAGTTATTATGTTAAACTCAAATTTTGCTCCAATGTACATTTTAATAAACATATCTGTTAGATGCTTTGCAAGAACGTAAGAAGACATATGTTATGAACTCTCACAATCCTATTGTACCTTCTTGTATATAAATAAATAAATAAGAGTAATGTTATTGAGAAAATCAATACATATAGTTAGTTTAGTTCATTTACTATGCACCCTATACCCATCCCATGGGCGGCTGTGAAAAACCTCACAGAGACACATCATTCACCAACTAAGCAAGTTACAGTCACGATGAGGTAGTTACAAAGTGTAATGACCATATAGTTATACCAAGAAATCAGTAATAATAATAATGAAGACAGGACATTTGCCCGAAGTTTGAAGACATAGCATTTGCCCGAAACGCTATGCATGCTAGTGGCTTTACAAGAATGTAAAATCAACTTAATTTCTATGTTCTCTGTTAACCCCCAATGTACCTTCTTGTATATAAATAAATAAATAAATAAATAAATAAATAAATAAATAAATAAATAAATAAATAAATAAATAACGAAACGCTATGCTTTTTTGCCCGAAACGCTATGAGTATTAGTGGCTTTAGGTATTGTATGTACTAGCTCTGTCTATAAATCAATCAGAATGTTTGTAACTCTACATCTATATATGTACTTTTCCTAAATAAAATATTATTGAAATTGAAATAAGTTAATTGAGGTAAAATACACACAAAGGGATGAGGTAGCTCAAGCTATTCTCACCCCATTCAGTACAACGTGTTCATACATATATAGATACAGACACATCACAAACAATAAACATATTGCCGAACATTCTGAGAAAATAGTAATAATATTATTATTAAATGTTTCCTGCCCGAAACGCTTTGCGTAATAGTGGCTTTAGGCATTGTATGTACTAGCTCTGTCTATAAATCCATCAACTTTTGTATCTTACCTTGTATGTATGCACTTTACCTGATTAAAAATGTGTATTTGTATTTGTATTGAAAGGGTACCACCTCTGGTGCAAGTGTAGGGACCCATAGCCTCGGAGAAAAAAATAAAGAGTCCTCAGAGAAGACCTTGTGGATCCTCACTGAACACTTAGATATTTTCTTCTCCTACCACCCCCTATTCTTTTGGTATGTGTGTGTATATTTATCAAACTTTACCTTTATTTGTATTATTATTATAAGATTATATATTCTATATTATTAAGATTTAGTCATTAATGTTTATCATACCCGAAACGCTTTGCGTAATAGTGGCTTTAGGCATTGTATATACTAGCTCTATCTATAATTCCATCAATCTTTGTAAAATCTCTTGTATGTATGTACCTTACCTAAATAAACATTTATTTATTATATATTATTTATAAATGAAGAGAGGGCATCCGTTTTCTGTGATGGAGACTTTCTCCCGGCCGCGGTGTGGTGCTGCAGTAGTCGCCTGGATGTTGACGGTGTCGGCCTGCAGCAATGGCCTTCGGTGGTGTTATTCCTCTTTATAGCAAACGCAGTGCACCCTGGGCTCTGAGAAGAATATTCAGATCGAAAGAGAAAGTGCTAATACTGTTGGTGTGCTTGACTTTCCTGTTTATATGCATAGGGCCTATATTTTTCCTGCCAGATTTGCGAGGGGGTCTGAGCACCCGAGTAGACCATGTTTACAAAGTGTACAAACAGATGCAGAAGGCTGGACCCGAGCTTATACTTCCCCCTCCCCCGCCGCTCTCAGGGGAGGAAGGAGCTGTCAGGAAGCACGAGGGAGTTTACCATAACTTGGTGGAGCACAATGATGTCCATCTGTCGGACGACAAGCAGAGGTTAATGGAGAAAATTAACAGTGACGATGAGTTGCGGCATTTGAGAGTGATAGAGAAGCCCGTGGTGCTGACGGTGAGCTCCACGGCGGCTAGTAAGGTTAACCCCATAGTGGAGCAGGTGGACGAGAGTGCCAGAGTGCAGGGTGGCAGTGGGGTGGAGGCTGAGAAGGCCGGCCTGCAGGTCAAGAAGTCGCTGCCTGTGGTCCAGGCTGGGGAGGATGCCGACCCCGTTGCCAGACAACGGAGGGAAAAAATTAAAGAGGTAAATTTTGCATTTAGCTTTTGAGTTAAATTTAAGGTGTCGTAATCTGTTGTATTCTACGCAGGTGGGGATTTGATTCCCCCGTCGTCTTGTGGTTGGGTGTTATTCCTTCGATCCGTCCTCGGATTCGAGATCCATGTTCTCGTGTCCCTTTCAAGGGCTGTATAGTCGTACTGGCTTGGTGCATTTCCTGATAATTACTTTGTCCGAGCACTGAACCTTTACCCGAACAGGTCCACGGAGATACGGGATAAACGTCCGAGTATGTGTTAAATGGTTGATTTGCCCAGCTGTAATATTCCTATCCCCAGGTTCTTTAACCCCATCTCATAAATGTAATATTTGAAGTGCCTTCTACTTAATTTTCAAAATATAAACATTCTCTGGGATGTCAGCTGTCTCCTGTTACTATTAATAAAGGCCAAATATTCAATGACGCTTTCTTCTACTATACTGCTGTAAGTTTTATGATTGCTTGGCCACTACAGATGCAGCATTGGGATAATGGATATCTCCCGGTAGATACCTATGTGTATGCAATGGGTAATGACTTTGTCAGAAAAATAGTTCTATGGTTAGTTATTAGATGCTTGCATAGGACCGTGCTCAGCTGATCTGTGTTGCAAAACTGGGAGCTGATGTGCAATATTACACCTTGGGTGAGGCGAGTGAGGTGTGATCACGTCACCTGCCACTATTTTACGTTAAATTGGTTGGTAGGACATAAGCAGAGTTTACGAGACAAGTTTATCCATTTGTTTTCGTTTGTGAATAGTGGAGTGTGCATGAAGCATATTTAAAACTATATAAAATGTCAATTCTTCACATATTTTCATTTTCATGATCTGACAAATGTAGGGTAAAGTTAGGGTTGCTGGATACCTATGAAAGTTGTTGATATTTATGATGGACTAAATATATATTTATATTAGGTTTATTGCAAAACTTATGAGTGAAAAAAGGGAACATTGTTCTATAAAATGTGTCTGAAATGGATATTATACATGCAAAAACCTACAGAGAGATTAACAAAAAAATTGGAATGTCAGAAGTTTTATTGGACACAATCCTCTACACATCCTGGCACTGGTCTACAGATGGCGAGACATATCACTCATTTGTAAGAGAATTACGCTAGTATAACCACGTATGTTAAGATGTATTTTATTCATTCTTTCATTTCTGTGTTATTAGGTAACTGTTAGGATCTGTGGGGGATTGAAAACCAGTGCCAAGTATCATAGTGTAACGCTTGGTACTCCCCAAGCGTTAGCTCGGGAATACCAAGTGAGCGGGTTCGAATCCTCCTCATGGCTCTTACGGATTTTCTCCAATTGTTCAGTTTCTCATTTCTTGGGACTCACAGTTACGATCTGTTATTATGGAAGGTTTTACCTTCTCTTCATCCCATGCAATTGAAGACTAAATAATTTGTTTGGAGATACATTCCTTGGTAACAACTCATTATAAAATATGATATTAATATACAGGGTAGCATGGTATGTTTGGCATGCATCGGTGACTCAACCTTCGTACCCTTGAAATAATTCTGGGTCGTACTTTATATAAACATGCACAGATTTCATTGTCAACTGAAAGGAGACGATTCCTGTCTTTGCTTTTGACACTAGTTAAATGAGAAAAATTCAACACAACAGTGACTCCAAAATACATTTGCATATGATTAGAATTAGCCTATTTATCGCTATAATGGAACCCCCTTAGTTATCTTGGGGTTCTATGGAACCCCCGTTGAGAAAAGCTGATATAGCTCAACACCTAAATATATCACACTACAATAACATTTTGCGTAATTTTTGTTTGTCACAATTGTTTTTTTATCTAGTCTTCATTTATCACAAGAAAAAGTATCAATATGTATTGTTAACCACCAAAAAGTTCACATTTTGCATCATTGAATTAGCCCAAATGGCATTCTCTTAAATATAAAATAAAACTGAAAGAACTGAACCTAGCCTAACCTGTCCTAGCAATCTTAGGCTTTATATAACGCATATACTGTATGTGTGCTACTAGGCCTAGGAATATTTTAAGTTTTGTGTTTAGCTTTTTCCCCTCGACTCTCTAAAATTAAAAGTACAAAATGTGATCCTTTTGGTGGTCCTGCACTATATATATATTGGTACTCTGGACCAAATACTGTAGTTACTATAAGTACAGTACTGTCGTTTTATAAAAATCGGTTGGCATGCTACATTATAAATTTTAGTTATTTTGTATCCCATATTATGCAACGACCTGTGGGTTATCCAAACAGCATTATGATGTGTGACAGGTTGTGGTATCGCAGCTATACTGAACCAAGATGGTGTGATTCTCCCTCACATAAATAAAAAAATAATGCTGCTATTGGCCTTGCAGTGTGTAAGTCACAGGTGGAAACAAAAGAAAATCATTAAATAAATAATTAAAACAATTCACTGAAATATTAATGAACAAAAATGGCACTTGAAAATACTTGGCTATTATGTAATGCAAAGGTGAACTAGATAATATGACATTAATACAAAAATAAACTATAAGCAATGAATACAAAGCATAAAGATATACTTGTGTACTGTAGATGGCTACCATACCACCCTACACGTTGCGTTGGCTGCAGGCAGACCAAGGTGTTCCAAGAGCACTAAGAGAGAGAGACTGCCTCTCCAGGGAGGCAGTGCCCTTTATATAGTCCGGCGGTGATGACTCATTCAGTGTCAATGCAAGGTGGACATCTGGTCAACTAGCAAACTGCTCGTTGTGGCTGGCGGTGCCTTTGTGTTGAGCTGCACCACTGTCAGTTGAAGGTGGCTAACTGCTTGTTTGTGGGGACAAACTACCAGTTATCAGTGGCGCCCGGCTTGCCTCTTGAATCGTACCAGGCCGTGCCAGGCCCTGGGGGGGGTATGGAGAGGTGGCAGGACTCATCTGGGCTGGTGTAGAGGTAGACTTCCAGTGCAGAGGCATTGAAGGTGAAGGGAAAAGGTAGTTCCACTGCTATGCAGGAGATTCACGTGACAGATGATTCTTACGAATGACAGTACTATCCTCAGTGTTTGTATAACAGCCAGGAAATATTTCTATACTGAGGGCGTCTGACAGCTGAATGGACAGCACTTCGGATTCGTAGTCCTGAGGCTCCGGGTTCGATCCCCGGTGAAGGCGGAGACAAATGGGCAAAAATGCTTCTTTCACCCTGATGCCATTGTTCATCTAGCAGTAAATAGGTACCTGGGAGTTAGACAGCTGCTACGGGCTGCTTCCTGGGGGGTGTGTAACAAAAAGGAGGCCTGGTCGAAGACCGGGCCGCGGGGACGCTAAGCCCTGAAATCATCTCAAGATAACCTTACACTGTCCAAACAATTTTGTTTTCATTATCACATATTCCCTGAAGCTTGTTTCCAAAAAATGCAATGCCCCTTGTGCTTCTATCCAGCGCATAAGCAAATCTTAGATAAGAGTTTATTATTGAGCTATTCCTTGAGTAATGAGACTATTCTGCAACATAACACAAGAGTGAATGCTGTACACTCAACACCATAAAAATACAGTATTACAATGTTTGGAATTGCAACATGTATCATTTGTCTTCATATCCCAGTTGCAGTATCCATATGGTGAGACATACCCCCACATACGTAAGGGATGGTCAACTGGGATTCGTAAGGGATAGTCCTGGGGACCATTCAGGCTTGTTCGTACGCATAAGGGAATCTTGCTTGTAGGTACTGTACATACATAAATAACGTTTCGTTTGATTAGTTCTAATGCTTGTAGGCGAGAACAGTTGTGAGCACCAGCTAGCACACAAGTACAAGAGCGCCCAAAATACTTTTAACTCAAAAGACATGTAAAGACAGGTGTGTTGCTTCTGACTTTGTCTTTATTAATTAATATTACATACTGTATTAGGCATTTACCTTTAATAATTATTATTATATACAAGTATAACTACTGTATCACGCAATAAATGTAATAGAAGTTTACCCCAAAACTGGCCACAGTCTTGTGTATTGTGCGTTCGGTCATGTTTGTGTGCATTCAGATGTGTAGTGTTTAGGCTGGCGGGTGTCTTTCTTACGAAGCCCGGATTATGTTTATTCTATCACTAAACATATTATGTTGGGGTTTTAATATTGAGCATTTATATACAATACTGTGTATACGAAACTTACAAATTTTGTGTCTGAAATGGTGAAAATATGTGCGCGCAATCCGTCCTCTGTACCAAATGTGTAATATCCTGCTATGAGATTAAGGCAGCTCAGTCGATTAAAGCAGTGTCTGGGATCCTCTCGGACGTAGGTTCGAACCCTCGTCACGGCCCTTGTGGATTTGTTCATCCTGCTATGAGGCTTAGAGTCGCTTCTCGAATGTCCAGTAGATGGGGTGAGAGTCCCTACGAAAAGTAAATTTAAAACTGATATCTTTTTTCTCCAATAAGATATATTTCCTGTTATGCACTGACAATATCGAATATATAACTCCATCTTTTTGAAGGCATGTGATATTTTAGCCTTCATTAGCGTATCTCAGTTAATTACACAATATGTCGGCCAATGCGTAGGCTTCTACACTCCATGACCGACAAGCTACTGGACCCGATTATAAAAACACATGTATCTTCACTTGAGCTTTAAATATGTCCATGGTAAAGGACTTGAAGTGAAGCTTATATTTCAACCTTTCCTGAGACATATAAAACATTCACGATTATTAACGTATTTACATGATATAAACATTTTTCAGAGAGAGTTGCTCTGTCAATTGGTGTGTGCGGGGTCGGTGCTCGCCGATTATAAAAATACACGTACAGTATGTTCGTTTGAACTTTAAACATGTCCATGGAAAAGTATTTAACATGAAGCTTATATTTCTATCTTTCTTGAGGCATATAAAACATTTACGATTACAGTACAGTATTAACATATTTATTTGAAATAAACATTGTTTTGAGAGTTGCTCCATCAGTCGATCTGTTCGTCGGTTGGAACTCTGCGGTGTACACATATCTTTGCAAGAGTTTGAAATGTGCTTATGGTAAGGTATTTAAAATGAAGCTTATATTTCTATCTTTTTAGCAACATATAAAGACACTTAATTAAATTCATTAATGTTTCTACGTGAAATAAGCATTCTTCTGAGATGAAGGTGATGAGTCACAATAACGTGGCTGAAGTAGTTTGACCAGACCACACACTAGAAGGTGAAGGGACGATGACGTTTCGGTCCGTCCTGGACCATTTATATATATTCATCTCAAATTCTGAGATGAATATTGTGGGTTCCAAGCTCGACGAGCAAGGAAAATTGCAACTTTTATACAACTTCATATATCTTCAGTTTTACTTAAAATATTTTTCAGATAGAGGTTTTGCATATAGATTATGTTTCCGTTTTTCTTCTGACATAATAATTTTTGTTTAACGAGTTATCATTTTCTTGAAAATTATCTTCAACAATTTTCTTTGGGCGTTTGTCTGTTCCAGCATACAATAGTTGCACATTTTTAGAATCCGATACATTGGTTGACCCACCTGATACTTGGGTCAGATTCCAATATGATTCTGAACATTTTCACCTAACTATGTACTGTACTCATAGCTCACAAGTGTGCTACAGAAAATTACATTTATATTAAAATTAAAATGATTTTATATTGATTAATTAGTTTTGCGTACATACATTATATATTTTTATTTCCCTTTCCGATATATTAGCCCCATATAATTTCTTTCCCCTTCTTATACTGCATGCCAAGGGGTCCAGACACTGACATTCCAAGGGATTCATATACCATTGGTGGCCTGTTTCTTGTGAACCACTTGGTGTTAAGATGCGATATAACTAGACACATTAGCAGAGTGTACAGTATTAATATTTGTCGTGGTGTTCCATGAAAAACTGAACACTAATATTTTTTCTAGCATTTTTGTATTAGAGAATGTTCATGTTTTAATGTTAGTGTTATAATCAAAGAGTTCTCTTACACTTTTGTGGTTTCGTTCTGTGCACTAGTGCAGGTGGTATAGGCTTTCTCAGTGCTGTTGTCTGATTACCAATGACTGGATATAGGCAACTCTTCCCTAACCACTTTAGGAAAAAGTTCTGTAGCTGTCCTATACAGTGTAATTTTGCCCAACCACTTGGGCTGGACGGTAGAGCGACGGTCTCGCTTCATGCAGGTCAACGTTCAATCCCCGACCAGCCAAGTGGTTGTGCACCATTCCTTCCCCCCCTGTCCCATCCCTAGTCCTTGTCCGTATCCCTTCCAGGTGCTATATAGTCGTAATGGTTTGACACTTTCCCCTGATAGTTCCCTTCCCTTATGTCAAAGTGGTATGTTTTATTTAATGCAGTTCAGTGACTAATTAAATAAGGAATGGACATTTTTTTATGAAGACAAGTATAAAGTGATATAATATGTAGTTCTGCTAACCACAAGTTACCAAAACTATGAATGAAAAAGTCTGCAAATTGGGAGGGTCTCATGCATAGCATTTTTACAAAACATGTCAGGATATGTAAAACTACATAATATGCTTTAGCTATGTAAAATAAAATATATGAGTGTAATGAAACACTACTGTGCTATGGGTTACCCCTCTCTTCCCTCTTCTTGCTAATCTCTATATGGAGTACTTCAAAACTGTTCTTCCCACTATTGATATTCATCTCTTTCTCTGACTTGTTGACATTTTTGCTCTATGGCCCCCATCTGGTTGATACCTGGTTGATGGGGTTCTGGGAGTTCTTCTACTCCCCATGACCCTAGTCTTTTCCAGCCTTTCCACTCTTCTCATAACAATCTCACTCATATCAATTTCAAAGATGAATGGGAATTTAACTACCTCCTTCCCTTTCTTGACGTTTATGTTCACAACTGTGTCCTGTTTCTCCCTCTCGCTATTTACCTCAAACCCACGCACAGTGGTACGTACATTCACTTCTTTTCCTACCATCCTCCTTCTGTTAAGAAAAGTGTTCTCATCTCTCTCCCTCCATGCATCAGTGACCCTCAGTTTCTTGATTCTGAAATTTCTTTTATTTCCAAATCTTTCTCTCGCTTTGGATACCCCTTACATTTGATCAACTGTGCCTATTCTCAGGCTAAACATAATTTCTTTCACCCCTAAACCTGTTTCCAACACTAGTACCGCTGTGCTCTTCTTTCTCTTCACACCCCTAAACCTGTTTCCAACACTAGTACCGCTGTGCTCTTCTTTCTCTTCATATCTGAACTCAAAAATCTCACTAATACCCTTCGTCCTCTTGACATTAAGCTTGCCTTTTGGCAAACTAATACTCTTTGTAGTAATCTGGTTCACACTGCTCCTCCTGCTTCCAATGTTGCTGGTGTCTACTCTATTTCCTGTTTGTCTTGTCCTCTCCAATACTTTGGTGAAACTGACCATACACTTAATGACAGACTTAAGGGACACACACAAAAGAAGTGTTAAGTCTGCAAACACAAACAATGCTCTTTTGTCATGTTAGGGACTCTTAATCATCCTATAGATTGGTCTTCTTCCAAAATAATCTTTCCTGCCTCTACTCTTCACAGATGCCGTCTTGTTGAATCAGCCCAGATACACACCCTACCCAACATGAACCTTAGTCCTGGCTTTGTTGGTGTTGACTCTTCCCTTTCACAGTACTGTACATACAGTACTTAAATGCTCTAACATTCTTAACAAACATGATCTGACTTGAGCTTTGACCCTGTTTCTTATTCCTACCTCTTTTCTTATTCTTACCTTACTCTTATTCTTCCATTCATGCTATTCCTAGCTTATTCTTACCTTTTACTTACTTGTTCCTGACCTCTCCTCACACTCTTACCATATATATTTACCTGTACCTTCCTCTCTTCAGTTACATGACTTGATAATAGTCAAGGATGGGATGAAACATCGTCGTTTCTTCACTTTCTGATGTGTGGTTTGGTCATATCTTCAGTCACATTGTGATTCATTGTCTGTATGTATCCAAAAGGCTTTCTTGTGCGGGACTCCATAAAAGGTTGGCCTAAGGAACGAATGAGCCTAGGAACGGTATTTGCAATCGGCCCATCCTTCCCTGTCTTGCAATGTTTGTAATTGTATCACAGAAATGAAGTAGATTTGTTACACAAGACCTTCCCATTTGAAATCCAAACTAACTATTCGTTATCATGTTGTTACTTTCCAGGTACTCTGTCCACTTGATCTTAATTACTTTTTGTAGTGTCTTTACTACCCCATTTATCTATGATATAGGTCTATAGTGTGGGATGTGCATCCAGAGGGCAAGCATATTTTGTACGTTTATTATTGTCATGATTACTACCCTATATGTCCACAAGAAATCACTTGTGTATTCAGTTGGAATGTATGAATTGTAACATACCACAAACCAGTTTTGTATGTGTCATAGACTATTGGTGCTCAAGCAAATGGAGGTTGAGTTTGTGCTTGAATCTTTGGGTACTAAGGAGTTTTCTTTCAACTAATGTACTTTGGCTAGTTGGTGGAGTGATGGCCTTGCTTCTTGCAGGTCCGGGCTTGTTCCCAAAAGGTCCAAGTGGTTCAGCACCGAGCCTTCATCCCATCCTCATGTCCCAGCTCCTTGTCATCACTTCTTTCAAGTGCTATATCACATTGGCTTAATACTTTCACCTCATAATGAGCATCAACTTCATTTGCTATAGTTTGAGCATTCTTTATCATTCCCATTTTTTTGTCATTTTTAATATTTCAGCTCATTTACTTTTTTTAGATGGTGCTGCATGCATGGCGAGGCTACAAGACTTATGCATGGGGCAAAAATGAATTACGGCCTGTGAGTAAGCGTGGTCACACGGCAGGAATCTTTGGTAGACAAGATATGGGGGCTACAATTGTTGATGCATTAGACACACTGTATATTATGGGATTAATGGAGGAATTCAACGAAGGGCGTGCCTGGATTCAATACCACCTTGATTTTAACCAATTGGTAAGTATTTGGATGGGAGGGATTGCTCCCTTACTTTTCAGTTTGGTATACAGTATTTTCCAAGGTTTATCTATGTGATTATCATTCAATTCTCTCTCTTACTGCAGTTTATAAAATTTTATGATGAAAAGCACTCTAGTACATGACTAGTTTCCCTTACCATGCTTGTTTGTTTCTGCATTTAGATTAATTCATGCAAATAATTTCAGAGATCAGAAATGTCCGTTTTTGAAACCAACATTCGATTTGTGGGAGGCCTTCTGTCAGTCTACTCTCTGACAGGTGATCCACTGTTTCGAGACCGTGCTCTACACATAGCTCGTAAACTCCTGCCAGCTTTTGATACTCCTACTGGGATACCATATGCCCTGATTAATGTTGGCAATGGGGTAAGACGCAGGTGTTTCATCTTGTTGTACGAACTAAGTGCTGAATCTTCATAGGCTTCTTGTGTAGCGTGACAGGTGATAAATTATATTGTATCATGTGCCATTATTGTTTGGTCTAGTAGGCTACCATGTTTTTTTTAGTTTAGTAATGTTTAATTTCAAACTAGTAGTAGGCATCATCCATCAGTCTCAGGAGACTATGGAGTTGCGCTCTGGTTGCTGGTCTGGAGTGGCCTCCAGACCGACAAGGTGTCAAGTATAATCCTCTACAACAAATGTTCAGGTGTTTCCTCAAATAAGTACAGGCTATATTGTAAACTTGAGACCAGCATTACTCTATAAAGGTATCTCAAATAAGACGTTTAACCACAATTTATGTGATTAAATTGTCAAATTTACTTGTGTCGGTTAATGGAATGTTACAAGTGCATGTGATATTCATTTTGATTTAAGTAAAAGTAGTAACTAAATGAATCTTAATATTGTTTATAAAACTTTCCAGATTGCTAAAAACTATGCATGGGCGAGTGGTGGCTCCAGCATTTTATCCGAGTTCGGAACATTGCACCTCGAGTTTGTTTATCTCTCTGACATTTCTGGAGATCCAGTATTCAAGGAAAAAGTGTTCAGGATTCGGGATGTCATAAGGAAGACGGAACGTCCTGATGGTCTTTATCCCAACTACATGAATCCCAAGACAGGAAAATGGGGCCAGCGTATGTATTTTAATTTTTTTTTGCCAAATATCTTTTGATTCCTGTAAGTTTCATCTTTTTGAGGATATGGGAAGGCACTCATTAAGTTAATTCAAATATGATTCAGCTTTGCTTGGGAATTAGCAGCACACATTATGTATTTAGAGTATATTCAAACAACCACATGCTTTCTGGACACCTCGGAACCGAGACAAATTGAATAATCTGTTGTGTCCGAATAAGTGGTTCATCATCCTGAAAATCTTGAGGAACAATTTGAAAATTTGATGGAAAAAAATTGAAATTTCACCTCTAAGCCGTAAGGGCTGAGTAATATATTTGCCAACACAAACTGGTCTCATTAGCATTATAAATTTGCTAAGGAGATACATTTTCATCCTCCACAATCTATGCAAATTTACATAAATATTAATCTGCACCAGCGGCATCAACCGAATGCCTTTTGCCACATTAATGTTTTTTCTAATGCCATGGCAGAGTTTAAAGTTTCTGAGCCATCAATCAATGTAACCACTGCTCAGAAATTTTTATCGGTTTGTGAAATTCTCGGGCTTTTTCCATGAAGAACCAGCTGGCCACTGGCTTTTTTGTTTCCTTACGCTTCTGCCACTCCGACACTGCATTATCAGCAATCTACACCTTGGCTTTTTTTGCTACTTTCTCTTATGTATTGCTTTATCACTTCTAGCAAAATATTCGAAGATGGTAGATTTAGCATTAATAATGTCTGAAAGCATAGTCTCAGTCACATGATACACCCACCATGACATGGTCAAGAGCGTTGCTTGGGAGTTCCCAGCACTTAGCTTCGATTCCTCCTCATGGCTCCTACTGATTTTCTCGTTTATACATCACGTTAATGTGATTTCTTTGAACATGTATATGTTGAGATAAGGTGGGATATAAGATTGTGGATATCTCCTTAAATTGCTTTAATGTAGTTGAAACATATCTAATTTCATTTATTGTTAACAAAATGGTATACATGTTCAGTTTTATTATGCTTTATTTCAGGTCATACATCTGTCGGAGCACTTGGCGATAGCTTCTATGAATATCTATTAAAGGCCTACCTACAGTCAGGTGGTAAAGATGAAGAAGCGCGAGATATGTACGTAGAAGCTATTGCGGCGATCACTAACCGCTTGGTCCTCAAGTCTAACACGGGACTGACTTATATTGCTGAAAGCAAATTTAATCGTCTGGAACACAAGATGGATCACTTAGCATGCTTCTCTGGTAAGAGTTTTGTTTGCTGCATATTGTAAATTATCTTTCATGGGAATATCTTAGTTATCTTCAACTATCTTGTACTGTACTTCTCAAAACATGTGTAGTCATTGTTAAAAGTTTATATTTTCTTGTGCTTGTTTTGAGAGCAGTGTCACACTTTGAATACTATTGTACATATTTATCAGTTGTTATCAGTTTTTATCAGTTTGAAATGGGGTTCTTGAAAAATCTGCCATCATCATTGTTGTGGCACACAATCCACAAGCCATATACACTCAGGAAAGAAGATTCCGTTACATTCAAAGCCTTATTTCTATACTCGACGCACTTGTGCTCCCGTGCGTAATAATCCCTGTGGCCAACCTCGGCAGGAGGGAAATTACATTAATAAAAGCAACCGGGGGAACACTTTGCTATGAGAGACAGGTGGCAGATATTTCTTATTTTGATACGACTACTGTTATTTTCTTCTTTGTTGATATCCAAAAAAGGCTGTGTAGGTAGAGTTGAAATATAGGTAATATGGTTCTTTTATATATGTATATTTTTTTATTTACCTTTGGCATTTCCTCTTCTTTCCTTCTCTGCTTGCTTTTAATTTTCCCTTCAGCTCGGTTTTCATGCTTTACTTTTCCCCACTTACACCTTGCTTCCTCTGACCTTACCATCTATCTTGCCTTATAATGGTTTCCTAACCATTTTTCCTGAGTGTTGATGTGATGAGGGGACCAGGATGGACTGAAACATTGTTGCTTTCATTTCCTTATTTCAGTTGCATTGTGTTCAGCCACATTGTGACTCAATCTTTGCAAAACAAATTCAGATCTCTTGCTTCAATACTAGCAATTGATTAATAATTGTTAGAATTGCATTATCGTACCAGGAATCTGCTTTGCTAAATGCTGTTATAGTACTGGCTGTATGGTACATATTCGTTTTGTTATCCTTCTGGACACGAATAGAACCTGTCACCCAGTGCTACAGTATGTTGCATTTCTCGTTTGATCACCGCTTAAGTTTATTTTTAAATAAACTGCTGCAGCAGCAGCAGCTACTAATACTACTACGTACTACTAATACTTATTCTAATCATCATCAATAATAATAATAATTATAGTAAGGTCAGCTGTCACTGTAGAGTCTATTATTACTTTTTTCCTTATAGTGCTCTTCTCTTTTCCACTGAGCGTGTCTTCACCTTATAAAAGTACATTCACCATGTTAACATCTTTCACTAAACCAAATGTGATTTTTCAATTGGTTCGTGGATTCTGTTTGTATACTGTATTATTGGATCTGTAATTTATTATATGCAGAACTGCATTGTGAATTTGCAAAGAAATTAGGTTTCTAATGATTATACAATGTTTGAACCTTTTTTTTCTAGGTGGGATGTATGCTTTGGGTGCGAAGAAAATTGAAAGTCAGTTGTCTGCAACTCACTTGGAGATTGCAGAAGGTTTGGCGAATACGTGTCACGAGTCGTATATTCGTACTCCAACTGGGCTCGGGCCAGAAAGTTTCCGGTTCACCGAAGGAATTGAAGCCCGGGCGCTGAAATCCTCCGAGAAATACTATATTCTAAGACCCGAGGTTATAGAGACTTGGTTCTACATGTGGAGAATAACCAAAGATCAAAAATACCGAGAGTGGGCGTGGGAGGCTGTTTTGGTACGTCATGTAATTCATATTACTTTTTTTTATTCATTGCAATGCACTTTCATTTCAGTTTTATTTTGTTCAATTTTTGTTGTAATCCTTGAATTTGGAATGTAATTATTTGATAGTTATCTCAATGGAAAAGGTTAATTGAGTATAAGATTTGTACTGTATTAGATATCCCTGATAAACTAATTACTCTTCATGAGGATTATGGAGTAAGGTATACTTTTGGAAAAAATAGAGTAGATAAAATTTGTAAGCATTGGAGGAAATTACCCTGTATATAAGTGAAACTTTAGTGTGTATTAGTAGAGTATATATTTAAACATAGGCTTTTCAGTGCCATATCTTGAAAGTTAAATTGAAATTCATTGGTTAGTGCATGATGGGAGCCGGTCGGCCGAGCAGACAGCACGCTGGACTTGTAATCCTGTGGTCCCAGGTTTGATCCCGGGCGCCGGCGAGAAACAATGTGCAGAGTTTCTTTCACCCTATGCCCCTGTTACCTAGCAGTAAAATAGGTACCTGGGTGTTAGTCAGTTGTCACGGGCTGCTTCCTGGGGGTGGAGGCCTGGTCGAGGACCGGGCCTCGGAGACACTAAAAAGAAAAAAAAAATCAGCTCAAGATAACCTCAAGAAGATAGCTTAAAAATACTGCTTCTCTGTCTTAATATTAGGTGTTATAATAAATATGTCTGATTTACTTAGTTACAGGAGCTTCATATCCAACTCGATACTGAAAATGAAGAATCGACGACGTCTCGGTCCGTCCTGGACCCTTATCAAGTCATGTAATTAAATGAATTGATAATGTTCCAGGACAGACCAAAACCTCGTCGTTTCTTCATTGTCCGTTGTAAGTTGGATATCAACTCTTCGGCTACATTATAAGGATTCATTGTCTATATACAGCAGCTTGTGGTTCCTTTATTCACCACACCTTTTCAGGCCTTGGAAAAACACTGTCGGGCAGAAGCAGGCTACAGTGGCATTCAAAATGTGTACATGGAGAATCCTCAGAAGGATGATGTTCAACAGAGCTTCATCTTTGCTGAAACTTTCAAGGTATCTATATATATATATATATATTGCTCAGATATTTTAAATTTTATTCTGCATTATTAGCAAAATTATCAGTTATTCTGTGCATCATACGGAATATCATACACATATACGGTATTCCAGGAATACTGTATATGTGTATGATTATTATCATTATTATTATTTTTAATTATGTCAAGTCTTTCAAACCCTGTGGGACACAGTCTTTACACGGGTTGTAAATGGTTAAGAGAGATTGACCTCTCTCACGATTAGGAACTAGTTGAACAAATCCACAAATCTTGTGGATTTGTTAATTTGATGCATCACGCTCTTGTGATTTCTGTGTGTTAGGAAACTAGTTGAATGTGACTTTTGGCCTTTGGATAGAAAAAGTACTTTGCTGGTTAAAGAATGGGAGACATTTCTAGCTAAATGGTAGGAGACATATTAATTCTCTTCATTCATGCCAGGATGGTAGGCCTAACTTCTTAAAAATGGAGGAATCGACAGGTTGCCATCATGGGGGGGGTGGTGTTAGGAGAATAACTACTTGTTTCATTCAAGTGTTGCCAGAGGTATATGAACTTGGCACATGCAGCACAGTTTTAGAGTTGAATGACTAGTAAATCATAAACAGTAAATCAGGACAAATAAACAAAAGGGGAAATAGAAAATAAATTGTGGAAAACATAATGAAAGTGTTAAAGTTGAGATAGAGAGCAGAACACTGATGGTGCTGCAGTGTGACTAGTTGCATAGTATTGCGCCGTCACCGAGAGAAAAGGCTCGCCTTTACTTTGTCGATGTAGTTTGTCTGATGTTTGTTGCTTCATTCTGTTAAAGCTTCCCTCTCTGGAGAAAGGGTTTCTTCAAGTAGCACCTTCCTCAGACACATCTTCCCAGTTCTTGAAGAAATATGTCATCCAAGGACAAGCCTTTATTTTCAGAGGATGTTTTGCTCAGTGCAGATGTAATCGATATACTAGACTGAAAACAGGTTTGTCTTTGATCAGTGATTTTAACACACTGTACTTGCCAGCAGTTCATTCTCCTCAACCCTATGGTTGTGAAACATATTTAGTGCTTAAAAAATTTGCTGGGGGAGTGATTCACTTAGTGGGTTTAGTTTATAAATAAATGATTCAAATATAAACGTTGTTGATTAATCCATTTGTCTAGACCTAATAAATATTAACCCTATCCCATTAGCAGGCAAATGAGGTGGTTTTTTATACATGGTTTACTCAATTTTTTATGCAGCAAATGGCATAGATAAAGATTATTTGAAGTTATTCAACTGATAAGAATACTAGTGCTATTCCCTTTTTATTTCCACAGTACCTGTACTTGATATTTTCTGACGACTCGCTCCTGAGTTTGGACGAATGGGTACTAAACACAGAAGCTCATCCAATACCTATAGCTGGAAACAATGCATTTTACCGCAAAGCCGAAGGTATGCTCTGAGGTATTGATTTTGTATATTTTAGAGTTGAACGGTGATACTGAATTGTGTAAATGCATGGCGTCATTTATAAACAGCTTTATTTTTTTGTTTTCTTTGAACGTGTACCATTTTTATTTATTTTAATTACAGTACTTACAATACTGGGTATCACTGAAAATTACTGCTGTCATTTTCTTTTGACATGTGAAAGATTTCGTATGTCATAAAGACATGCAAAATCTTTCACATGTCATAAAGAGCATGTGAAATTTGTTTTCACATGTTCTTTTATTTTAAGAAATTTTTATCATTTGAATTTATCGTGTGAATTTGATCATGTCGGTGCTAATTTATACAATGGCACCAAAATGCCATTTCATGTGAATTTTACCTGAATTTTATGTAATTCATGTGATTTTTATCGTTTTGGTGCCAATTTCCATACACACACCTCCTTTCCCATCCTTGTGGGACCTCACTAGTGGCTTGTGGGACCTCACCAGTAATTTATGGGGCCCCATTAGGGATTTGGGGGACCCCTCTAGTGACTTGTGGGCCTCGCTAGTGACTTGTGAGACCTTGCTAGTGACTAATGGGGCCTCGCTAGTAACTTCTGGGGCCTCGCTAGTAACTTCTGGGGCCTCGCTAGTAACTTCTGGGGCCTCGCTAGTAACTTCTGGGGCCTCGCTAGTAACTTCTGGGGCCTCGCTAGTAACTTCTGGGGCCCTCCTCTTGGAGTGTTTACATTCTCGACTCACAATTGAGGATCCTAGTTTGATCTCCATGCAGGACAAAAATGGCTGGGTATGTTTCACTTGATGCAGTAAATTCTGCAGTTCACTAGCAGTAAGGAGGCAACCTTTGTGGGTTGCATCCTTTTAAAAGGTGAGTAGTTCAACCCAGCCCAGGTACAGGTTTCCTGTCTCTGGAGAAGGTTCCGGGAGTTCTTCTACTCCCCGAGCCAGGCCTGAGGCCAGGCTCGACAATAACCTGATATGTAACAGGAATTATATCAACAATGATATTGATGATATAATGATAATTGAGAGTAGGTAATTTGAGGACTTTAGCGCATATCTTTAACGTTCTGGGTAGCATCTGATCTGCTCCTGCTCTGTTTGTTATACGCAAATTATCTTTCTACTTCATCCTGTAGCTATTTATTTGGATTCCATCTCCTTGAGATGTTTTAAACATAAGTCATTTGTCTTTCTGAATTAACTTCAAAACTTTATACAAGTTGCCTCCCACATTTCTTCCCATTCAAAGTTAAGAAATTGCTTACATTATTCAGCATGCATGCAGTTGAGCTTGCATACCTGCGTATATGTTTGTACATACTTGTAAATTGTTATTTATGTACTGTATTTGTCTATGTATGTTAACATTTTTATATACAGTATTAATTTATTTGCAATTAATTTAATACAAAAAATATATGTTTTTTCAGTTCTGCCCTCACCTATTTTTTTTGTTCAGCTACATGCTGCATTTGTATCAATGAATTATTTTCCACAGTTCGTCGAGGTACCTTAGTGGAGGCTTCTTCATGGTGGTGGTGGTGGGGTTTTTTGATTTTCTTCCTTCTTCTTTGTGTAATAAAGTGTTATTTTGAAAAACAAGAGTAAGTGGTGCACTTTTTCAAGGGTGTTGTTTTGCTTAACTATTCTAGAGTAGCTCAAGTGTCCCTGAGGTACAAGAGTTGTAGAAGGTGTGTGTTTCCTTTCCTTCCTCCTAACACCGTACATTGCTATTTCATTTGTGTCTTTCTCTTCTGCTCTATTTCATGTTTTGCCCCACTCTTCTTCCTCCATCTTCTTTCTTATTCATCCCGTTCACATCCTCCTCCTCCTCCAGTCCAGTGGAAGCTGACAGGATATGCCTGCTATTTAGAGTTCTTGACGGAACTACTCTTAGCGGTGTCATCGGTTCTTTGTATTGGGTCCCAGTGACTGTGTATTTTGGGATTCTACATGTTTATTTGGAACGCTTGGGGTAGGGATATTTGGATATTACATGTTGTTTGTCATAGTCTCTCCTGAATGTTGTCCTCTTCTTTGCCCCAAGCCTGCTCCACCACAAAAAACCAGTTAATCCATTACTCTGCACTCATTTTCGGAAGATGTTGGGCAGGACGCGTTCAGGGTGATCCATGCCTTGAGGTTTCAGTTTTCTCTCCAGTAATCAGGGAGGACTGTCATTCTCATTGAAGGAACCTTGATTTATGGAGGGTCAATGTTTACATTCCTTGACCAGTCTTCTGGATAACTAACGTGACTGGTTCACTAGGTTGTTTTGAGCCATTTGTGCAACTAGCCCCCATAACTATTCCTGTGCACGCAATAGATCTGAAGGTCATGCATGTGTGCAGACACCTGCAGCCGACTCGGTTTAGCCACTTCGGGAATCATTCGAGGTGGTCATGTTATTGTGCATAGTCCTAGGAATCGTAAAGAAATTGTCTGATGTCACATATCCCTCGAGCAACAACATAGCAGTATGAAATACTACTCTTCACTCTCGTGTGGCCAAGTCAAAAACCACCAACACACTGCATCACCACCTGTAAACAAATTGGAAAAATACAGGAACACTCAAAGATCTGTATTCAACCTATATCTGAAAGTGTGTATAAATATCCATGGGCCCACTTGACTGAAAGAGTTTCATAAGATGATACAAGCCACTTAGCCAAATTATGATCCACACATACCCAACCAACATGCACGGCAAAGAATATAAGGTGACTCGCCAAGGGGAGGGGGACCAATTTTTGTAGGGTGCTGCCATTTAGTGATGACCAGAGTAGGTGGGTGGGTAGGCCAATTGGATGTTAGCTAGAGCACTCCTGTGCAGTCTTTGTGGTGTCATTCAATCTTTGTCATTCATTCAGTCTTTGGGGTATTCAATCTGTAAAATCCAATTTTAATAGTCAAATGGTTAAGTCAAACACAAAGTGTCAATATATTGCAGAGATATTGAAAATAGTTTCATATTGAAATATTGATTTCAGAGATAATAACAAATCCCTAGCATATCACAAAATATATTTCCTGTTGGAGAAATTCATCATTCTTCTAGTCCATGATCAATCCGACTTTGTTTCTGTTCTTACAGCACGTTATCCTCGAGTGTAATTCTTCCTTCATAACAAGAATGGCATGAAACCCTTAACATTGTTAATAATACAGCTAAATTCTTCCCGATCAAGGAATTGTCTTCTCAGTTGATGAATAAATAGGCTATTACACGTAAAATTGTAAGCAAACTTGAAATGGGGAGCTTCTAAGTGATTGTAGCTAATACTGTAGTTGGGAATTGTGGTAAAGGGCTGAAATGATTGTGGTTAAGAAGGAATATTGAAGTACTGTACCTGTATTTCTGATAAAAACATACACAGATAAATAATACTTACGAATGCCACTATCACTGCTCTTGCTTTTATTTAAAATATAATTATAATTCATTTGTGTTGGGGGACAGGCAGCCAGTTATATATACAATATATGTTAGGTCCTCGAGGTCCCCTCAGTGTCGAATCCCTCCCTAGGACGCAACCCCACAACAAGCTCACTAACTCCTGGTATCTATTTACTGCTAGGTGGACAGGGGCATTTTCTATCACATTCCTAATGTGATAGAAAACTCGTCCAATCATTTCTGTCCCTTACCTTGAAGTGTTTCCGGGGCTTAGTGTCCCCACGGCCCGGTCATTGACCAGGCCTCTTGTGGTAAATCCCACCCGGGATTCGAACCCGGAATTCTCGATTGTGAGTCGAGAACGAACCTGACTGCACTACCAGGACCCTTAATGTGTGAGGCGTCCACCTGTGGATTGCACAAGTACAGGAACTGTAAAATATCCATAACATTTCATATATCTTTTATGTATGTCACAGGTTCCCAAAATGAGTTCAAAATATTAGGAAAGATTAACGATGTTTTGCATACAGTAAAGAAATATGGATGAAATATGAAATCAAACCTCCTGTGGGTGTAGTTTCTCTTGAAAGATTACCCGCCCTCTTGCCTAATAGATCACATTTTTAATATAATCGACTTCTGTCAAAAATGTGACATATTTGTAAAAATGAAAATACTGTACCATTATATTAAAGTTTTTTAGTGCATCGGCCTCTTATTGGTTAGTGGGGGTTGTTTGGGTTCGTTCATTTCTGGTTAGATCAAACAGTTGCTTTTTTAACGTATTAGCATATCGAGAGAATAGACTTTATGATGAACCGACTAAGAATGTGTTTCTTAAAAAGAATGTCATATTGCTGGAAAGTGTGCAAGGTTTACTACTAGACTGTACAAACATTTGCTTGGAACTTATGTGACTAAATTCCCTAATAAAAGTAATACTGTACAGTCCAAGGACATTGGCCTGAGAAGATATTATTGTGTATTGGGCTACAATAATGCGTATGTAACTTGTGATTCATCAGTGTGGGGTATGGGTTTATAACCATCACAGTGCTAACACAGTTTGAACTAATCTAATGATAAGCCTGTTCGTGTTGAATGCTAAGTTATGGTATGAACATTACACATACATGCATACACATATAAATGAGAGGGGTAGTGTCTGCCATAACCATTGGAGCCTTCAAACAGTCATAGGACAGATTATTGGGAAGGTTGAACACCGCAAGTGTAACTCCCACCCCCGTAACCCCATTTTGAGCATTGCCATATTGGTAATTACTGTATAAAAACATTCATTACGCATGCATAAGACTGAACATTCATGTTTACAAATACATACACAATTATTAGCATGCACATACACCTATATAGTAGGAACATGAACACACACATACTTGGACATTTGTAAATCCATGTATTTTCATTGTTTCATTCCTGATTCAACTGCTTTTAATTTGATAAATAATACTTAAATGTAACTTCTATAATGTACTGGGTACTTAATTTGATTTGAAGATGCCAATATTAACCTATTGCCCTTTTTTTTCTTTTTAGAGACTGAAAACCAGTGGTAAACAGCTGAACGAGAGATGGTGACGTGGTGACTTAAAACATATTACAAGGTATTATAGTATCAGATAGGAAAAATAAAGTAGAATTAATATATTGGTAAAAAAAAATATATATTTATTGAAAACTCATTCTTGTCTTGGAATGTAGAGGCTTCTTACTGTAGAAGATCATTGGAAGGGGGTTATAAAGTGGCATCTTATGATGACAGTATGAGCACAAGGCCAATTAATTTACCGATTACCGTAACGTGACTTTGTCGTTGTACTCTCCAGCTGTGTATATTACATGAGAGGGAAGCTTGAGAGAGAGAGAGATAGGACCTGCTCACACTGACATTGATGTTTTGTCACATGCCCGATTAACTTTTCTACGGAGGCGAACGTTGCCTCTCGGATCCTCTGAATACATCGGTTGCTTGTTAATACAGATACAAGATTCCTACTTACTCTGCCCTGTCCTTTATTGTTGACTTGTGAGAGTTGCAGTACTAGTGATTCTGACTCCTGCACCATCACTTACATTTTGCAGTATCCAGAGGATATTTTGTGAGCACAAGTACGTGTTGTCAGGTTGAGAATGACTGGTATTACAAAAATATACAGTGTGCTCGATAACATGTTATGATCATCCCCCTCACACTGCTCCTTTGTTATATTTTCACCATTTGAAATCTTTACAAAAAATAATAATTTATATGATTAAATAAAATTGTAAACTTTATATGCAGAAAATATTGAATTATATTTATTTAATTCAGTTATAGAGTACAGTGCATGATTATTCCTTCAGTCACATTAACAATTCTTGCCAAAGTTGGGGGTGTTGTTAGCTCGCAAAAGTTGTTTTTTTTCTTCTGCTTTTAAGGCAGTGTTGTGTGAAAGTCGGTCGGCGTACATTTGTACATGTTATCCCTCTTCTTGTCTTGAGATACATTCAGTACTCATTTATTCTCTCTTACGTTCCTTTTATCACCATCTTGAGTCCACTCTAAAATTTCCTTCATAGATCCTTCAGCTCATTGTTGTTCAAGGTTCATAATCCATCCATTATTTTATACATTAATCTCCAGTCCAAGTTACAGCTGCTTGGACTGCTGCTGCTGGCCAAGCAGCAGCAGCAGCGGCAAAAATAAGCTGCTTATTTTGTCTTAAAAGAATTTGAGTTTTGGTTACATATCAAGGAGAAGGTATATGTAGATTAGTATTTTTTTTTACCTCGATACTTTTTTTTTTTAAGAATTATACAGTTATTACATACTAAAGGAACAGTTGCAGTCTGAAATTTGAACACAACATTTTGGACAAAAAAAAAAAAGTTTAGGAATACACGTAGTAGTAAAATACATCATTGATGTATGATAATACATCATTACATGTATGATGGTAAATGTACATCAGCTAGAAACTAAATAAATAAATAAATAAATAAATAAATAAATTCACACACACACAAGGTGAGTACACACATTTTAGTTGCATAAATGTTAATTTTTCCTTCGTCAAAAAAGTTTTCAAGGCACTTATTTGTATCTCTAATAAGTTTCATAATTACATCAATCTATTTGTTTATTTGGATAAATTTGGACCAGCCGTGTCTGCTGTGTCTAGAGATTCATTTAAGTCTGGGACTTTTTTGGGGGTTCAAAATGTTATTTTATTAGCACTAATAATAGAAGACATATTTGTGCATATTTTTATACCCAAAACTATGTTTTTTTTTTTTATAATGCATACAAAAAGAATTATTGTAGATTTTGATGTATATTACCATAGAAAATCTAAATACAGTACTGTAATTGGGACTATCTCATTTATATGCACAGTAAATTGAATAATCAAAGTACAAGTAACCATACAGTAATTCATATTTGAATTGAAGAACATTTCAGTTATTACATCATTTATATGCCGTTACATAGTAAACTAACTGTGTCAAAGATCTCTTCCATTACGTAAACAGTTAACTTGAATTTAATTAGTTTTCAGTTTTTTTGGGGGCGGGTATCGTTATATCACTGTTAGTCGTGCCTCGCAGGGAGACTTTTAACAACTTCATCTGAAACTAATGCCGTCATTACATTTTTAAAATATGTATTTTCATATTTTGAGAATTACGTTTACTCATTGGGCAGTAAAGTCTTTTTTTTATTGTTATTTTATCAGTTGTTTTTATTGTTGACTATTGGAACAAACATGTTTGGTCCTTTGCTTCTCATGTGTATTTTATTGATTGGAGTCTGTAGAATGTGTATAGAAGCCTTTAGCCATTTAAGTACAGCTGTTAAATAAATTCTATACTTCTCTCTGCATATCTCTGATGCCTTATTCTCTCTAAGAATTCTTCCTGCTTGGGAGACCACTACAGAAGAGACACTAGTTAGCCCAATTTAAGCATAATGCAGCATAAACAAATCCACAAGGGCCGTGACGAGGATTCGAACCTGTGTCCGAGAGCATCCCAGACGCTGCCTTAATCGACTGAGCTACGACATGAAGGCAGCGTCTGGGATGCTCTCGGACGCAGGTTCGAATCCTCGTCACGGCCCATGTGAATTTATTAATTTGATGCATCACGCAATTGTGTGTAATAATGCAGCATGTTCTATGAAGAGTACATTCCCTTTTTCCATACAATACCCATATGTTGTTTTTTAACTTGCTTTGCAAATCCCCTGTACTTGGCTTTGTCACGCCATACTTTACATGACTCTCCTTTTCTATTACCTCCCTCCCCATATTCCATACACTTCTCTCTTCCATGTTCCTTTTACCTACTTGTAACATGCCAATTTCTTCAATAGGTCATATTAGGAGCCTGAATTTGAGTTGTCATGCATTGTCCTTGTTCCATTTCTCTAGATCTAGGTTGGAAGATGTACTGGGGTACGTTTTGTATAAATTCTTTGGTATTACCGATGCTTTTCCCTCCATTACAACCATCCATTCCATCATTCTTTGTTCATTCCGTATAGTAAAGCAAAGTCCACCATTTCCCTTTCCAGCAGAAAAAAAAATCGCCTTATTACTGGCATTTGCCTTCACCTTTTGTTGATTGCATGCATGCTTACCACTTTGTAACACACACACTCTATGTAGCAGGCACTTTCTGCCATCACTACTGAGGTGTTCACCAAAAAGACGGGTCAACAGAACTATATGTTGAGCTCCAAGTGTGTTCCTTTCTCTGCCCACTCTTACTTGCAGCCCTCTATTAAATCCAGGTTGCAAGGACATTACATATTCATGTATTAATCCATTACCTACTTATTCTAAAACTTGCTCTGTCTTCCACTCATCTACACTGCTGTGCTCCAATTTTATGTGACTATTGTTGCCAGTAACTTGCCTCCAGCATCAGAAATTTGCAAGACCTCATATGCCATTCCAAAAAACTTACAGCCTAGGCTGTTACTTGGTCTATGACTGCTACATACAGTATTTTTCTCATTGCTATATACATTCTGTGTATTATCCTAAGTGCAGTGTAGTATTCCTTTTTTAAAAACTGCCCTTGATCCTTGCTTACTCCACATTGTTGTCAGTTTCCTCGACTTCTCAATTACAGCCCGTCCGTGCGCATCTCCTAATTTACTTTATTAAAAGTAATAAATTATGATCCAGAAAGGATGTGTGCTTTTTGGAAATGTATAAGAACATTTAAATTGTGCCATAAATCAATCGCATCTGTCTTACTAATAGACTCTTTCCAAACCATTATAATATCTTGGCCATTTGTAGACCTTCATTAATCAATCAATCAGTAGTGTAGTTAGAATATCTCCTGAAGAAGAATGCTTGTTTTGATTATGTCTCGTGTAAATGATTCACTCATTATTTATTTGTGTGATACAATGTGAATGGAAGAAGAACATCAGGGTTCAGTATATGAAAGAAGGATTAAAGATTCTTTCAGTAGAAGGTGCTATTTCTTGTTGGTATCTGGACTTTTATACCATACATTAGTTTTATCATTTGTTATGCCTTACTTAATCATTTTAGGCTTGGCCAACATTTTTATTAAGAAAATAAAAAAGGCGTTCAAATTTTGCAACCTCTGTAGATGTTGTAAACCAGCACAGTCATAATTTCTGGAAGCTGTGTTATGTGTGTTTTTGTTTAGTTCTTGACAATCTGAATTAAGTTACTTGATGTTGACCAGACCACACACTAGAAAGTGAAGGGAAGACAATGTTTCACTTGAGAATAGTCCAGGACGGACCGAAACGTTGTCGTCGTCCCTTCACTTTCTAGTGTGTGGTCTGGTCAACATTTTTCAGCCACGTTATTGTGACTCGTCGTCTGTGTAGTCACTTGATCGTTCATCATCTGTAGCTTGTAGTCTGTGCATGGCAACAAGTGCTCCTTTCAAAGATTATATTGTATACTGTAGATTATAGTAAGTGTTATTCCCTTTTTTGGGGAGGTATACTGCACCTGTATATATATAGTATTGTAATATTGTTCTCCCCTCCTTCCTTACTCCCCTTCCGTAGCCCCCTTCCTTACCCCCCCCTTCCTTACCCCCCTTCCAACTTCCACCTTCCTTCATTAAAAGTATCATGCAATATCTCTACATTCTCTCTTCCCAAATATTTATTTTCTCGGTTCTACCTTTTTACATTCACTTTTCACATTTCTTGTATAAATAGTTATGTTTTGTTTTTCAATCTTGAGAATCTCGGGACTATTCTTCATCCTGAAGTACCTGTCATAAATGTATCGCTTGATTTAATAACTGCCTGTTGTCTGTCCTTAACCTTAACGTCATAACTGATCATAACCTACTCTGTGGCAGAATTTGTACTATGACTGGAGGCTAATTGGTTTATTTTGTCAAAGATCAATTTGTTCAAAATAATTTGACCTAGAATATATATGATCCTGTAAGAACTACATACATTTGTGTTTTTAGCTGTATTTTTATTTGTTACGGTAAAGTTTATGCATACGAGTTTCCAAGATATAAATAATGTATTTAGGTAACATACCATACACTATTACAGTGCAAAAATGAGCACGAGGTAAATGATCATAATTGTTTATCTGGCAAAAACTAAATTATTCAGACCAAGGTTTATTGTTAATAAATAATTTATGGGCTATTTTTATAAAATCTTTAAAGTGACAAGCTGGCTTGTTGAGTATTTCTTCATTTATTTTGGAAGGGGGAGTTGACGATCAGACAAATGTCGATCTTCGATGCGTGACAGCGAGTATGGAACGGATCACAGCTTTTTTTTTTTTTTTTCCTTTTAGGTATGCGGTTGTGTAGTAAGGTGGTGGTAGATACCTCATGCTCTAGTTACAGTAGTGATAACTTGATCATTTACTTGATATCATACATCCAAGGTCAGATGTCATTCATACTTTGGTATGGTAGTGTTCCAGTATATTACTGAGCAGTAGGGGGAGGGAGGGAGGGGAGGGGAGGGGCGGGAAGATCAATTATTACCCACCCGTTGGCAGGTGGGATGCACCTAGTTACTGCACGAGCTACCCATAACTTGCCCGAGTAAACCTGCCCGCACGACAAATACTGAAACTTGCCCGATTGAAAATGATGCGAATTGTGTGTTCTGTTGTTAGCTGTGTTTCAATTCTACAGAATTGTTTGTGTGCATGAGCAAGCGTTCTCAGGTGAGGTTTCAGTATTTGTTCAATTTTACCCGAGGTTTAACTTCTGTTCCTGCGATTACATTTAATATGATATACTTACTAAGTCATGAATATTAACCAGTAATTTTTATATATATATATCAATATAAATATATATAAATATATATATATATATATATATATATATATATATATATATATATATATATATATATATATATATATATATATATATATATATATATATATATATATATATATATATATATATATATATATATATATATACCTGTATATATATATATATATATATAAATAAATAAAGGTTTAGTTGGCAAAAATATAAATGATGTAATAGATATGTAACCAGTACGTTCTGGTGATTCCAGCCATAGCACTATATGATAATTCTGCACTAACAGCATCAGTATTTGGAAACCCCAAGCCAGGTTACCATCCAGGATAGTACTGCACGTCGTTTAATTCGGACACCCCTGTCGTCGCCATTTAATTTATACAAATATGTACATTGGTGCCACTTCATGCAGCTGGTATTGAGAAATGCAACAGGTGGTGTCAAAAGGCGAGAGTTTGCTATGTTTTCGCCTGACTTCTCTGTGTAGCAATAATACAAGATCTGTCTCATGGGTTTAGGTGTTCCATTTTAATGTTCTGCTGTGAATATAAATATATATTTTTATATTTTTGGTCTTTTTTTTGAAGACTGTAGCCACTTTGAATATTTATTGCATTTATTTTAAGCGTGTGTCTGAGGTAAGTAGCCTGTAGTGGTCACATGGCATTCCGTAAATTTTCTTTTAAACATAAAGGAGTGTACAAAATAAAATGGACTGCCGATGCAGCTCTCTTTTTGCACTGTGCAAAGCATTTACTGTAGTGGAGGATAGAAGGCAGGAGGGATCATGGAGATACATTTACCGTAATGGGTTAAAGGGTAGGCGAGGGATCACAGAGATACATAATTCATGTCGTGAGATTTCAACAAGTTTGTATCCTGTATACAAATTATCATAACATTCTGCGAGGTGAATTATGAACGGGTTGCATAGGTTACAGTGCTTGTTCTAGAGGCTGAAACATATCCTAAAAAGAAAAATAATAATTCTCGCGTTCTTTCATCCTCTCGGCTTGGAGATGTGGAGTTGTATGTTGTAACTGGTATTTCTTAATATTTTAACATGATGTACAAAATTGTTTTGCTCTTTACAAAACAAAATAGTGTGCTAAAAGCTATTTATATTTTTTTCTTTACAGTAAAGTTCCATTTGCCTTGTCACACGCAAGTTCTCAAATGAAGTGTCCGCGTTAGTGAATGAATTTGCACACAATGTGTACAGTACTACTAAGTGTAAACTTTAAAAGATGCCATTTTTGCTTATGGATATTGGAAACGGTGCTGATACCTGTACCATACTATACTATACCAGGCAACGACCGCACTCGAGTCTCATAACAAATTCAATTTTTTTTATTAGTAATTAATGGTTTCTTTTCACCTTCCCTCATCCAGTCTGATTAATATTATTGCTAGACATATGCAGGCGATGAGTCACAATAACGTGGCTGAAGTATGTTGACCAGACCACACACTAGAAGTTGAAGGGACGACGACGTTTCGGTCCGTCCTGGACCATTCTCAAGTCCATTCTCAATCGACTTGAGAATGGTCCAGGACGGACCGAAACGTTGTCGTCCCTTCAACTTCTAGTGTGTGGTCTGGTCAAAATTGCTAGACATTATTACTTCTCCAAATAGTCCAAGTTAAAATAGGGTAATGTAGTTTTTGAGTTATGTTAGTTTGAGTTATGACCTGTTACTTATACAACTGATGTATATATATGGATGTACAGTAATACATCTATATGGATTTAATGGTGTTAACCTAGACCAATAAAACTATTCTGTTATCGATTTTAATTGCTTACTATGTAATGAAGTTATTGTGTACTGGTAGCTTAGATTGTCAAATGACAATTTGGCCTCCTCCTGATTGTTTGAATCTGTTTCTGGGACAATGTTCCCTGACAGAATGGCAGCAAAGGAGCAGGTTGCAAGACACTTTTGTGCTGTGGCAGGAGCAAATTTGTTTGTAATACAGGTGTACATATTACATCGTAGGTCTACCTACCTACCTACCAGCTTGGATGGGAGCCGGTTGACCGAGCGGACAGCACACTGGACTTGTGATCCTGTGGTCCCGGGTTTGATCCCGGGCGCCGGCGAGAAACAATGGGCAAAGTTTCTTTCACCCTATGGCCCTGTTACCTAGCAGTAAAATAGGTACTTGGGTGTTAGTCAGCTGTCACGGGCTGCTTCCTTGGGGTGGAGGCCTGGTCGAGGACCGGGCCGCGGGGACACTAAAGCCCCGAAATCATCTCAAGATAAGCTCAAGATAACCCTGTGGTAGTTCCGAAGATCAAAGTCCCCATGGCCCGATCACTATTTTTGTCAATTAGGTGTACGTAAATTAAGTTATTCCACACTGTGTAAACTAAAGTGAAACAGCACTAACATAAAATCCCTTTAATATCATAACGAAACAAGTCTAAATTTGCAAGCCTCTGCAAATTATCTCGCCAAGAGTCTATGGACGCACTGACTTCCCAACTCTGTTTTCTCCCAGTGTGTACAAAATAAAATGAAAAAATTCTCTCAGGCAGTGGCACCTTTCATGATAGCCGCATACCAAGGGTTAATTAGCTACATATCTCATAAATACGCGTTATTACATTATTTATTTCAAGCTATTTTGAAGTTTGTCATAAATTTATACAGTATTTTTATTTAATGTAATCATTGTTGAAGGGAAAGCAACACATATAAGCAGACGAGGAGTCACGGTAATGTGGCTGAAATATTTTGGCCAAACCACACACTAGAAAGTGAAGGGACGACGATGTTTTGGTCCGTCCTGGACCATTCTCAATGGTCGATTCACAATCGACTTGATTGTGAATGGTCCACAATTCTCAAGTCGATTGTGAATCGACCATTCACAATCAAGTCGATTGTGAATGGTCGATTCACAATCGACTTGAGAATGATCCAGGACGGACCGAAACATCGTTGTCCCTTCACTTTCTAGTGTGTGGTTTGGTCAACAACACGTATAAGTAGCATTGCTGGAACGAAAGTGAATGCTTTTTTTTTTATTTTTAATAATTAGATAAGTTCCTGCAGGAAGTGTCAGACCAGCTGGGTTGATGTGGATATGTGGGCCTGCAGGTTGCTCTAAGCAACATCCGACTAGATCCTGTTGTCACAATCCTGGCTCCAGGCTGAGCTTGGGAAGTAGAACATCTCCAATAACCCACTCCAGGTATACCTTTCCAGGGCTGTAATCCACAACAGTTATCAACATCTAACTCCCAGGTCCCTATTTACTGCTAGGTGAACAGAAGCATCACATGAAGGAATCAGACACTAGTGCAATAACTTATGAACCAACTACAGTACACATCACAAGTTCTTGGCTCTTGTGGGTGTTCATCTCTCCTGAAGCATTCAGATGAGGAGTCATAATAACGTGGCTGAAGATATGGTGACCAGACCGCACACCAAATGATGAGGAAACGATGACGTTTTGGTCTGTCCTGGGCCATTATCAACTCGATTGTCAACTTTATTATGGTGCAGGACGGACCGAAATGTCGTCGTCTCCTCATCTTCTGGTGCGTGGTTTGGTCACCATAAAGTACATACTGTACTCGGTGTGAGTCCCCTCAGTTTTGGTAATAGCATTTAAACATGATCATATATATAGAATGCTAATGCTCCCACTTCTTAAACAGCCATTATTTGTCTTGTGGACTTTCAGTATTTAAAAAATATGACTCGGTAATCTCAATTTATTAAAAAATGTCAAGCTTGAGCAATACAAAAAAACCTCAAAAAAAAAAAAGTTGAAAAAGTCAACCTCTCCCCGCCATATCTTGAAATTAAAATTTTAAATTTAAATTATTAAAATGCAATACAGGATTTTTAATTATACAGACAGTACCTGAACAAGCTGTGGCAAAAATGGGAATACGGCATTGGATATTCCTAGACAGGTGACGATTATTTTTTTTTTTTTTGAGATATATACAAGAGTTGTTACATTCTTGTACAGCCACTAGTACGCGTAGCGTTTCGGGCAAGTCCTTAATCCTATGGTCCCTGGAATACGATCCCCTGCCGCGAAGAATCGTTTTTTTCATCCAAGTACACATTTTACTGTTGCGTTAAACAGAGGCTACAGTTAAGGAATTGCGCCCAGTAAATCCTCCCCGGCCAGGATACGAACCCATGACGTAGCGCTCGCGGAACGCCAGGCGAGTGTCTTACCACTACACCACGGAGACTGCTATGTTGCAATAGAGTAGTTAGCATTTACAGTCGAATGTAGTTTTGAAAATGGTTCAAATTACTGTACGCAGTGGCATTTCCCAAATCCAGACCTCCGTGTAATGAATCCATCTAAATAACTCACTAAATTTGGCCAGTGGATTTTTCCCCTTTAAATTAAAAAATGTGATTGAAATAAGTCTGGATTCTGGACAAGGGTCCCTGTGAAATTGGATCATTAGGCAAAGTAATTTCCTGTCGTATATATATTTTTTCTAAATTTTGTATCTTTTTTTGGGATGAACACAACAGAAACTTCCTTACCGTGGATAATAAAGTCGAGTTATTAGAAACTCGACCTTATCACAGTCGTCACAATTATAAAAAACGTGATAATGGCTAAGGAGGAAAGAAGCTGGCAGAGGAGTATAGCATTGGTACTAGTGCTGATTCTGACAGTTTTTAAATACTGAAAAATAAAGAGCAGTGGTGGAAGGAGTGATATTAAAACTTTGGAACCTTCTAAGCCTTAAGAGTTCGATGCTGATGCTTTTACCAGAGCCGCACTGTAGCTTAGGGTGAGCAGTAAGTCTGAGTCTGGCATTGACCATGAACCATAAAGACTTCATGCTGACTGCGCAAGTCACCATGACATAGTGTTATACTTAAATTTTGCTGCTGTTTATGTTATCAAGACCAGCCGATAAAGGTAAGAAAGCACATTTTGTTTAAATGTTTTCATTCATAATTATCTATAGGCACAGTAAACCATTAATTATATATTATTTGTGTGTTTGAATGTATATAGACATTTATTGCCTCAGTTGTTATTTGCCAATGTAAAAAAATGATGATAAATTGCCTGAAAAGGTAACATTTATAGAAATTTGGATTTTGTGCTAAACTGTATCAGGTCGGGAACAATACAATCTGGATTTTGTAGGTGTGCGTGTACCTGTAATTTCAAATTTGTTCCGTATACGGTATTCCTGCATAATTATAATTGTTTTGTTTCATTCTTAAAGCTGCTGTGACTTATTGTGCTCTTCATGTTTTCATAATCTCGCTCTTCATTGTAAATTGCTTCATGGAAAGTGGACCAGTTTAGTGAACATGTAATACATTAGTACAGCAGAATATATATCCAGTAAGTTCCTTTATGAGCATTAAACTGCTGTTTTTCTTGTTTTGGAACACCTACCCCCATGTTTGACACGTATTACTGTTTACCTCAGTGATCACAGAAAACATAATACTCATGTTTTGATTGGCTTTGTCTGTTTATTTCCTAAAACATAATTATACTGAACACTATATGCAGTATGTGTATAGGCATTATTTGTGTATATACAGTATGTGTGTATATATGTGTATATGAAGTACATGTGTGTATATGCAATACATATGTATATGTCAGTGGTTCCCAACGTTTCTGTACTCGTGGCCCAATTTTATAACGCTCATAAGTCCTGCAATCCCCCCCACCCACCACCCCACCCCACCCCACTCCTGCCATACACTGAACACACAATGTGTTCAATCGTGTCGGTTTCGGCACTGATCTTTGGATGTCTAAAACTTGCCCTCGTCCCCTCCCCCCCCTCCTCTTCCTGTGGACAACCCCAGCCACTTCGGGAACCACTGGTTCTATATGCAGCATGTGTGCATGCAATACTGTATATAGAATATATAAACAGTGTGTATATGTATATATATATATATATATATATATATATATATATATATATATATATATATATATATATATATATATATATATATATATATAAATACTGATAATACTGTTTACATTTATTTATTTGTGCATTAACCTGATAATCTTGCAATTATCAAATTTAATTTTATAATTACACTGTAAATTGTATTTTAGTGGTTTTATAAAAGTTTCTGTACAAATGCCCCTTACTCTTTAGTGTGTAAGTGATATAGTGGATTGTGATATGCAGATTCTTAAATAATAGAAAAGTAGCAGATGTATATAAGGCATATTTTGGTGTTACAGAGAGTGATGACGATGTATATCCTATTTAAATATGTTTTGTTGACGATGGATTACTTTTGGCATTTGATGGTACAAGTCGAGCTGTTATGATTTATTTATGAACCAAGTTTGCCAATTGTATAAAATACCTGTGTAAATGTTACATTTAATGAAACTGTGCTCTGACAAGTGACTCAAATGATGAAGGTGGACATGTTGGTCACAATTCATATTTTTGTTTGGATACGTGACTGTTACAGGTACCAGAGTTGCTTTGTTATGTTTTGTGTGACCGTGTTATCTTTTTAGAGTTGGAAATAAAAGTTCACCGGTTCTGTAAGTTTTATGTACATACTTTCATAATAATTCCAGTTGTCATGGACAGGAAGCCTGTACATAGGTTTATCGAGGTTTCCGCTACACCAACTACTGACCTTCCCCAGGATGCCACCCACAACAGTTGGCCAACTCCCAGTTACCCATTTACTGGTAGGTGAACAGAAGCATCACAGAAAGGAAACATGTCCAATTATTTTTGTTGTCCCCCCACAGGATCAAGCCCGGGATCATCTTTTTTTTGTTTAACACTGAAGATCATTTGTTAATCTTTAATAAGGCACAATGAACATGAGAAATAGTACTTTATTTGAATAATTTACTGTATATAGAATGTAGTGCAGTTGTATAATTTGATTTGATTTATAAATTCATCTACAATATGTCTTCTTCATGTCCAGTATTGATAAATTCTTCTACATTTTTATTTTGATGTTTGTACATTTTACTCATGGAGATTATCGCAATTTATCCTCACACCAAGATAAATATGACCTGTATTTCTCGGGTACCTGCTCAGTGATGCATAAAATGCTTTATGCTTTTTTGTTTTTCCAATTTTTTTTTTGTAAGTTAAAATTGTAAATTTTGTGTAAAAATATCAGAAAATGAAAGCTCTAGAATATAGAATATAGATCCACATAAAATGTTTGTTCCGAGTAATTTATACATGGCATCAATTATCTATGAGTGAATGTGTGTGTTTGTTTCTCTGGCCAAGGTTAGAGGCCAGAGACTTGGGGCTAGTCTCACCAAACTTTGCAGGGGAATGGGATGGGCATAGGTCAGTCCGGGTCTGATTCAGTGCCACACTAAGAAATGTCAGCTTCTAACACCTACCCCTGGTGCAATTTTCATGAAGTCTGAAATGAAATCGTGGATGTGTTTTATATAGAGGATTGAAATTATTCTCACCGTTTACCCATGCATTTTCATGATTTAGTAGAAAACGGTAACTGAATTCATTCTGGTTATGTTGACAAGATAGTGGAGGTGGTTACAGTGATGAAAATAGTATATACATTGAAGATATTATGTAGTAAAGATGTAAGATGGTGAGGGAGGTGGGGGAAGATAGACAAGGGGGGTGAGAGGAGATGAAATGGGGGAGAAGAGAGGGCAAGTTTGTTCCTGAAGTAGCACCCATCCTTCGTATTCTTGGCTCAAACTAGATTCAGTCTTCTTCGTTATTATCATGGGTTCTTAGCTTCATCCTATCTTCCTCACTCAAATCTCCTTCGAATGAGTGAATCTAATTCCATTGGCATCATTCATCCTATCTTTCTGGTCATGTATTGGCATACCGAATGATATCTGAATTTTCTATAACAGTCCTTTGGTTACTGGTTTTGTTACTTTGGTTACAGTAATCTGATACTGGTTGTATCTTTATTTTAATAGTTTTTAAGAGTAATTAATATTACTTTATTAAAATTAATAGTTTTACTGGATTCCTTGTCATGTTGTCCAATCATTTGGGCTTGATGGAAGAGTGACGAATCTCACTTCATACAATTCAGCGTTCAATCCCCAACCGTCCAAGTGGTTGGGCACCATTCCTTCCACTCCGTCCCATCCTGAATCCTTATCCTGATCCCTTCCCAGTGCAATATAGTCGTAATGGCTTGGCACTTTTCTCCTTATAGTTCCCTTCCCTTCTAGTCATGTCAGTATAGCCTCCAGTGAACTGGTTAATGAAACAAAATTTGTCATTTGATCACACTTCCTGTTCTCAAAACTTATTCATTTCACAGATTACTATCATATCCTAATTTTTGTCTTTTTTCACGATCTAGAGGGTTTTGACCAAGGTACTACAAGTTGAGCCTGGCCCCAGGCTAGGCTTGGGGAGTAAAACTCCCGGAACCCCCTGCAGATATGCTCCAGGTTTGGGAATCTAACTAATTACAAACTTCATGCCATAAAACCTGACTTATTTATTCTGCATTCTTCATATCAGAAGTGGAAACTTACAATTTTCTTAGCCTGGTCAACATGTAATTAGGTTAACACTTTCGCTGCCTAATGTTGCATATTCCGCCATAAAGCGGAAATATGAAGTGTGCGGGATGACGGGATTTTTTATTTTTTTTTCAACTTAATTTTTAATCAAGACGCCTGACAACTGGGTGGACAGCGCTTTGGATTCGTAGTCCTGAGGTTCCGGGTTCGATCCCCGGTGGACGCAGAGACAAATGGGCAAAATGTTTTTCACCCTGATGCCCCTGTTACCTAGCAGTAAATAGGTACCTGGAAGTTAGTCAGCTGTTACGGGCTGCTTCCTGGGGGTGTGTAACAAAAAGAAGGCCTGGTGGAGGCCCAGGCCGCGGGGACGCTAAGTCCCGAAATCATCTCAAGATAACCTTCAGATGACAAGATAACGCAAACGATGTCATGCAAAAATTTGCAATGACTTTTTAAGTATAAACATTGTGAGTGAATGAGTTTAACATTGGGTTGTGTGCTCACTGGAATGCTTAGTCTGTCTTCCAGTGCGGTTTGGGTGCCCTGCCAGGCCAGCGAAAGTGTCATCTCATGGATAATTGAGGAAAAGGAAACCCGCCGCTTACTGTAGCTGACTACATTGACCCACTTACAATTTTGCATCACTTAGTTTAATGTCCTCCTTTTCTGGACGAGGGGAACTTATTGTATGCTTCTCAGATATTGCTTCACAGCATCACTTAATACCCCACTCAGTGATTTGCGATGCCTTTAGTATAGGTAACCTTATGTCCTGCTCTTGTAATGGCATCTTGAGTAGTGTTGAAATCCTTTTATTGAATTTTACACCAAAGTGCTATACAGTAATACCATTAGAACTTTACTTTGATAACTGTTTACTTTGTTAAATATTAGTTACCTTACATTAAATGCTGCATTCAGTAATTTATTTATATAGGAAAACTTTTTAAAAATTCTATTGGTTGATGTTTTATTCTTTCTTACAAACAAATTTAAACTTCTTTAACAGTAAGAAACACACTTGGACTTACAGCCATTGTTGATAGCTTTATTTTCCATATAAAATCTTGTCTCAAACAAGTGAGAGGTTGTAGAGATACTGTAGAGTTCATGACATAAATAGTATTAGAATAACGTTTATTTGGTTATTTACAAGGTACAGTTCATAAACTTTGAATTAAAAAAAAAACTTAGGGCAACCAATTTTCAACTACAGTACAGTATTTAAGTTCCATCACAAAGAATGAAGGTACAGTCCCCGTGGCGCAGTGGTAAGACACTCGCCCAGCGCTTCACGAAAGCTTTGGCCTGGGTTCGTATCCTGACCGGGAAGGATTGACTGGGGTCCTGCCAGTCCTTAACTGTAGCCTCAGTTCACCCAGCAGTGAATGGGTACCTGGTTGTTAAACAATTTGGCAGGTCGTATTCCGAGGAAAATTTGGATTAAGGACCTGCCTGAACTGCTATGCGTGCTAGTGGCTTTACAAGAATGTAAGAACTCTTGTATATATAAATAAATGAATAATAAATAAAGCATCATAGATAACTGATACACTTACTCATACAAACTCTGCAAAAATAATTACTGTAAAATAAATATAAAACGACCATTTTTTACCAGTTGGTGTCACTATACTGCTATTGTCTTGTAGTGCCTTTTTTTTTTTTTTTTTAATTTCAGTATATTGTAGTATCTGTACATTGAAAATCTGGAATATAGTCCAGTGAATTTAACACTATACAGTATTCCCATTATTGAAGATGGTAGATAGCTTCTGTCATTCGTGATTACGCATACACCAATAACAAATATATATCAAGCCTATGGATTGAACATTCTAATTATTATTTACAAAATTGTGTATATTTATAACTGGTATAGGATAAAAATTCCACAAGAATAGTGCAAATGTAACTTGTCCTTACAAGCATTTTGATTCTTATACAACTGTTACAGACACTGCGTGTTCTCTGGCTTTTGTTTTCCGATCTTCCTATAAATATCAAATCATATTTTATCAATTTTCTTTTCTGGGCCAAAGCATCCAAGTTCAATACTTAATCCCTAATGTTTTGATCACCTCTTACTCTGTTTCATATTCCCTCTTTTAGTGCAATATCCAACCTGTGTGTATTGGTTCGTATAAGCACATCAAATACCTAATGCAACGGGCATCTATAGATAGGAAATAAATTGCCATTCATTTTCATTGTAAAACTCCAATTTATATAACTTCATCCTTGCATTATACTGTATACTGCCTTGCTCCTGTAACTCATGAGCATGTAATGGAACACAGACCTGCACTTTACTCTCAGAATTGCATTCTTCCACTTGGTCACTCATCTAATATAATATCTTAATTTTCATTAACTTAAAATTTTGCTTTTCTCTTTTCCTACAGGCCACAAGTCTTGCTATGTAATCCTTAATCAATTTGACTCTTTTGATATTGAATATTTTGTCTTTTTTACTCTTAAGATTAGCATTCTGAACCTCTAGGATCATTGTAATGATCTGTAGTGTAGATAGTGTTATACAGAACACTGGCATAGAGCTTTCTTTTGATAATTACTAGTTTACTCTAACCTTCATTTTGTTTATGCTGGTCGCTTCTTGTCTAGGAACGCTTTTGCTCTTTAGTAAACTATTTCCCTTCAATAAATACATTCTAGTCTGGCATCCTTCATATATAATGGAATAATAATAATTACAAAGTTATCTTTGAAATAATAATAGGTTAGATTTCATGTAAGGTATGTATAGTGTGTGTGTGTATATATCTATACTGTACACAGTACAGTATATAAGTATGGTAGTTATACATAAATTATACATAACCGTAGTATTATACACACATGCTGGAAATGACTTTACGTGATAAACAGGCAGTCTAGATTTCACTGCTGAAATTTGGTCCGCTGGCAAGAGGGATCCTTAATACAGAGGTCTGAGTTTTGGAGGGTGTACTGTATAATATTAAAAACTTCCTATTTGTATTACTTGATGTTTTCAGTTATGAATTATCATTTTAGTTAACTGATGGTCATATTTTAATACAGTATTGTAACATAATGTACTGGATTTTTCCTCTGGTGTGTTTTTCCTTTCTCTAGAGTCTCTTGGTAATTCCTCTGTAAATATTTGCCTTTTTAACTACCAAATTTCTGGGATTTCATTTGCATTTTTAAATATCAGGATTTGAGTCAAATTAGAAGCACTAAGCATGTCACTCACCTTGCCCCAGGACAGAGCAATACCTAGTCAGTTCCGGTAAAAAATCTGCCATTGCATAACACGGATGTAATGTAACAGCATATTTAGACTCTTTGGGACACATTGGCATAGACCCATTGGGGCTGTCTTTGTAATTTTTAATGTGCCACAGACTGAACATTTAGAATCATAAAAACCAGTATTTATTTTTTTTAATTACTGTACTTCCTAAGCGTAATAGGCACTTGCCTAGGGAACACTATTGAGTAATCTGACACTGGGTGGGAATCTTTTCAGACTGTCCCTACTAAGTCATACTGATGCTAGAGATGGAAAATACTCAATCCATTTTGGAGAGAGTTCCAGAAACTACGTTACTTCATTTTAAAGCCCTTCCAATCATTAATTGGCAACACTGAACGGCAAATAGCAATCTCACAAATTTCCATTGCTTTATCCAACTGCTTCACTGGACCACAAAACTGCATCAACTGAGTTAACACAGGGTGCCCTGACTAGAGCCACCTCATAATTGAACTGAGCCGCCAGGAATACTGTACTACTCAACCCCATGAGAGCTCAGACAAAAGGTAAGGTCTGATAGCAACCAAGTGACTTAATTAGAAAAATTATTTCAAATTTACTCAAAGCTTGATTTCATGGCAGGAATATCCAGTGGCATCGGAACTGTGTCCTGGCATTTAAATCCCTTGAGCAGCAAGAATAAGCATTCAAACGTGACTGATGTTGATGAAGGAGAGGGATTTAGGGAAGGTACTGCCAACATGGTCAATTTTCAGAAACCCTAAGCTCAAATGTCTGTATGGAATATAGCATGAGAGTACTCCTGTGGGAAGATTGTGAATTTTGTGCCAGAAATACAGCACTGACATTTGATAACACATATTTTGGTATAAGACATTTTCCCAAATACAGTAGTGTACTGGTGACAATATAAATGAAAGTTAATGTTTTATGGCTTATTTTGATGAGCTGTTCATGACACATCTTGGGGAAACCAACCAGTATGCAGTGCAACTCGATACAGTTGGCTTATTACTGGCTTCATATTTGACACGTAGGAAAGAAACTAGCTGAAATGTATGTTTTTCTTGGGCTGTGTATGATGATGAAACATGTCATCCAGGATTATTGGAACACACAGAGCATTGTTTCAACTCCCGGTATTTGGGAAGTACATGTCACATGACAGGTTCCTGCTACTTCTAAGATGCCTATATTTTGAAAACAATGAAAATGTGGTTCAAAACAATAGACTGAGGAAAGTGTTCAGTGATCTCAGAGAAAAGTTCTGAGATTTTTTGTACCAGGACAGAATATAGTGATTGATGAATCTTTAATTCTGTTCAATTCTTTTCAAGAGGCATCTTGCTTTGAAGCAGTATATCCCATTGAAATGGCACAGGTTTGAACAGAAATTCTATGTGCTCTGTGATTGTGAAATCGGAATAGTGATACTGTAGATATGATATTATATTTTGGTGCTGATATAGACATGCCTGGTCACAATCCTCATGAGTTTTCTGGCAGTGTGATAAAAATTCTCATGGAACTACTACTGAACAGGGGGCATATTCTGTATATTGATAGTTATTTTACCAGCCCTTTGCTATGTTCTTTCTTGAGCAGAAGACTAAAGTCTGTGGCACAGTAAAGCCACATAGGAGAGAAATGCATATGTTTGGTACTGGTATTTCAGTGGGTGACTGTCAGTTCAGAAAAAGCGACAATGTTTTATGAGTGCGTTGGAAAGACATATGCGAAGTTAATGTTGACAGTGAACCACACTGGTGAAATGGTAGACAGTGGCACAGTGAACTTTGCAACACATGGTAAAGTGTATAAACCAAATTGTGTCATGGACTACAATACTGAATACAGTAAATATGCGATTAACAGATAAATGTGATGTGATGGTTGGCACTGTCGTGTGCAGAAATTTGTGAAATGGATCAAGAAATTGTTTTTCACCTTGTGGATGTAATTGTTGAACTATTTCAACATTTATTTGGTGAAATTAGGCAACAAACCACTAATTGATAATTTTAGTCTTGCTCTGTTGTCACAGTTGTGAAGTTTGGCCAGGAAAATAGTGTTGTGACGAGAGCTTTTGTGCCAACAATGCCTCATGCTGCTCCGGACAGACTGGGTTACAAAGATGCCTTTTTGCTACACATGCTTGGTTACAGGCCAAGTACAGGAACACGTGACAAAGGTAAACATGCTTATGTTTACAAGCACACGCAATAAAGAGAGAGGAAGTGAAAAATCTGTGTACTTGGTGCGTAGAATGCAAATTTGCCTTGTGCATCATTGACTGTTTCAGAGATACACTCAATATGTATATACTGTACTGATTGTGTCGTTTTGTGTAAATATAGTGTGCGTTTGCTGCATGGTAAACCTTTGGTAAACCTTTCATTTCTTAAGTCACTCAGCCGAATTCTGGTCCTACACATGGCACACACAAAGCACACTGGCTAGTCAGATGATGTAGCTAATGTCAAGGAAAGCTTTGTTTGTGAGATGGTGGCAGTCAGGTGTAGTTGCTGGGTGGGTCAACCAGCAATTAGTAAGAATGCTAACTGCAGTCCTCAGATTGCCAAGTAAGTGTTTGAAAGAGCTTTTGCGTTTTCTGGAATGTGATTTCTGGGCATAACTCTGGGCTGGATTGAGTATTCTCCATTGTGTGTAGCATAGCATAACCCTGCAGGTAGTCTTCAAAGATACCTTCTGCATAAAATGCAAATTGTCAGTCTACCACAATTAACCATAAACATACTAGGGAGTTTGTTTGCTTTAGGGAGTAATCTAGTTGTATAGCTCATACATACATTAACAATATAATTTTATTTGAATTATCCGCTATTGTGTCTTCCTCTTTGTCTTGAACATCTGTTCCCACTGGGTCTGACAAACTATAGCATATCTGTATCATTTTTTGATTGCTCACTTGCACAAAAATTTTGATTTTCAGAGACACTAATTAATTTACATTAAAACATTAGAATGATACAACATTCATATAAGGGCTTTGTCAATTTACCTGAAAAAAAAAGAGGCATTTACATAATGTTCAGCCCTAAAACAAGGCAAACTACTATACAATATAATTATAACTTGTAAAGTGCATGCCAGGAAACAAACACTATAACCAACTTTGAGTATAATACAATACTGTATTGTACTTCCTACATTTAAAAAAAAAATCTATACAAATGTTTAAATGGCTTTCATTAAGGTAGCTGGATTCATTTTTCTTCAAAACTAAATAATTAGTCTTCCAAAAACTACTATTAGATGGGCTCTCTTCCCGTGAACAAAGGAAGTAGGGAGATGCATTTCTTGATCAAATATAAAATAAACCTCTTAAAAAATAAGAGGGGGAATACAAAAACCTTCTGCTGCTCATACAGCTTGAAGAGACAAGAAAAAGGCTGTGAATAATTATTTCAATTAATCACACCCGACAAAATCTAGTGGAAGACTTCCTACCTACCTTTTGTACAAGCACCAGTGTATTCTTAAAAACGGTCCAGGCATATACTATTATTTAATGTGCAATGAAAATATATACTGTAATTTTAATGAAGGTTGAAACCATACACTGTACTACTACTTACGGACAACATTTATAATGACAAATTAACAAGAACTTAACCAACTATTTACGGTACTCCATTTACACTGCAGTGTGATAATGGAAAATCTGGTTCTGAGCTTGTAAGTTGGGGATTGCCTGGTTACACGCTCTCGGAAAATCGAGACCATGTAAGCTACAGTACATATTTATTTAGTCAAATTATTAATAATTTGCTACCTAATGCATGGTACATTAAACCATTATTCAAATTAATTTTTCAATTAAAATGGCTATAAATGTTGAGATTACTCAAGAACTTGTACAGTGCTAGCAAAATCAAGAATTGATAGACTGAATTGTTTCTAATCCCTTGCATATGATGTGTTATCACATCCTTATTAGTCACAATAATTAATAATATATGCCTAGACTAAAACTCAAATCATTTTGATAAAAAAGGCAGTATAAAATGTCTTACACCACGACCCTGGTACATTTTCCAACACCTACATTGATTGTCTTTATGGAAAAAATGCTAATATAATTATAATCTTAAAGTATTTACAAATGTAAATCGATATGCACATATAGTCATTATAAATGCAAGTTTTCAAATACTATTTATTGCATTAAATTCGGCTATCATTCTCATATTTCAAACAAAATCAACATGGTATCTTAAAAGTATAAAATAGTTCCTTAGTTTTAAACCTTTTACAAGTTTAAAAACAATATATATATAATTCATAAATGCCTGGCACAGTTTTCATATCCAGGCTTCAGAAATTAGTTCTTGGTTATCATGATTCCCAAACAATTGTCTAAAGATTTTTGACATTATAGTTGGCAGCAGAATCAAAGTATAAAAAAATACACCTATGTTTAACATTAATTCAATACTACTATATTTTCTCTAGTACTGTAAAATAAATAATTTTCAAATTACCAAAACTGTAAATGTTAACAAGAACATTGTTTCTTAAACCATTTGAGTCTCCAAAACACCTGACTTAGTATGGCATTGTTGGCACCTGAACGTGGCCACAAAAACCATTTGTGAAATGTGTAGTTTTCCTGAAAATAATACAGGGGCATTTTCAAACTTAAAGGTACATTTGTGTGTGTCGGTAAAACAAATATATAAATTATATACAAAATGAGGTATAATGCAGGAAATTACTGTATTCACACCAGATATATCATTCTCTGATGAGGATAATTTTTTGCCTTATTTTAAGAGCCAAGGGCTGAGGCTTTTTCTGCCACTGACTACCACGTCAATAGCTGTCAAAGACACAAGGGAAACGGAAAGGCGATAACATGGAACCATAAGGTCCACATTAAGAAAGGCTTGTTGACTACCTATCTTAAATTGTCTTACAGTAACTTTTAATTACCATAAGTCTGCTCATCTTGAGTAATATATATCAAGAGGGCACAGTAGGTACAGGTAAACTCTTAACAACTGAGTCATGTACAGCACATCTCCTATTGGAGACGTAATAATTTTATGACAAGACCTAACAAGTTTGTAATTTCAATGTGTGGCTAGAACATCAGGTGTTGTTTTAGGTGATTTGGTAGGTTCATAAGGTCCTCGCTCCCTCATCTCAATAACAGCCTCAGCACGGTATCTTTGAGCATAAGGGTCATCCGACTGGTCGTCTACTTCATAGGGATCATTGTGTCGTGGTTTCGGTGATCTTCCATAAGTGACATAGTGATCCGATGGTGGACCCGATGGTCCTGCTTGAGTACGGCCATAATGGGAACCAGGGGGAGGTGGTGGTGTGGGCACTGAAGGAGGGGGGCCAGGACTTAGTGGTGGAAGGCCAGGTGGACGTCTATTTGGTGGTGGTGGTGGGGGAGGTGTCATGGGCAGTTGAGTCTGACTTGAATCTCTCTGAGTGAGTAGTGAGTCCCTTGTTTGACATTCGCAATCACGCATTTCTACACAAGATTCCTCCATGTCATCAATTTCCTCTTCATCCTCATCCTCATCACCTTCACTCTCGGATTCAGATTCTGGTCTAATGCAGGGATGGCCATTGGTTTTAGCGTCAGAAATGTACCAAGGACCACTTTCATTCATTGTGGGTCGATGAACTGCCTGAGGTGATGCTGTGAGAGACATGCTCTGGCTCCTCTGACTTCGTTCCTCCAGTTGTTCCCGGGATCGACGAATATTTTCCTGTGAGAAATGTAAGTATAAAGTTACTGTTTTTAATATTTACAAGCTTCTTTAAGTTTATGTATAATATCCACTTTTACATTAGAAGACAACTTTTATTACTTTTTGTTTGTATAAGTACAGTACCAAAAGTATGACACCGTACATTGGCAATTTTGAGTTTCATGTAAAACTAGGCAAAAATGGCATTTAAGCATAATTTGTCAAAGATACTGTATACTGTAATAATTTGTATAGAATCATTATATATGTCTGAATAGTAATACCAAGTAAAAAAAATTTTTTTTACATTGTCTAAATTAGTAGATACGGTGTCGCAATGAGAACCTATGTTTTTATTAAGAAGGTTTTAACACAAGAGTACAGTACTAAATTGACTATTAATATTACTGCAATAATATACTGAAGGAAAATGTTGTGTCATGGTCACAAACTGGATAACAAACCTTTGAAATAAAAGATATTGGGTATCAAATGGACTGGGAATATATGGTGGGTAGTGCTGCAATTTCGGCTGTTAACGCACCTTGACAAATATGCATATTTTAAAAGTTCTTTATATTGGACAATTATTTGCTGACGTAAAGAACATTGATGATTATAAAAAAGTTGTGTTTATTGAGAATGTGTTTACCACAGAATTAATTAGGTACTACAGTAATGTATTCAGTGTTGGTTAAGCTGGGAGAGTGTTGATAATGTAGGTGTAGTACAGTAGCAAAATCACTAACTAGTAGTTATGGTGTATTATTATACCATACATCTAAAATCTTACATTTTTCAATATTGAACAGCATTTGCTAATCTTTGTTGTGACCCAACTGTGTTGACCACTGTTGTCTATGTTTTACTCCTTGTACATGCATAATATGACCTGGCATCTTTCTTGATGGTTTGTGGTAATTTTCTTTCCTACTCAGATTTCTTGTGTGGCTGCATTCGATGCCCCTTTTGTGTGTCATATTTTACAATACAGTATTTTTAGTGGATTGATACTTATTCCAGAGGTTGACCTTAACTGTTAAAAGTTCATTAACTTTCTCCAAGAAATGTTTTACAGTCACTCTCTCATTCTTTGATAGTCTCTTCAGAAGCAAAGCAGTCATCATCTTGAACCTTCATAGAAGTTTCTGGGCTTCTATTCCCTCTCATTATATAGGAGCTGTTTATAAGGGTGAGGTGCTCTTCTACCCGGATTCAATCAATGCTGCCCTCTTCTGTTGTTATCATGACATCTAGAATGCTGTCTCCTCAGGTGGGAATCTCATGCTTTGGGACCCACTTTCTCTTTCTTCACTTCCTTGTATCTTTGATATGTTCCCGAGGACTCACCTTGCTAGATTTGGGGCTTTCCTGGTTAACATCCTGTCTTTTTTCCATCTTCCATGACTGGGAGAACTGTAAGCTCTGCCCCAATCTCCTCTTTTGTGGCAGACGGCCTCAAGGATTTGGGGTTGCCGAAGGCGTCATTCGCTGCCTTTTGACCCGCTGTGGAATTTTTCTGACTGAGGGTTTGTTTTTCAGAATGGAAGTGCTTTCTTATGCCCCATCCCAGTATGAGCTGGACTACTACTACTTACCCATGTGTGCATTTCCAAGTCCAAATCCACGAGCTGGATTACATCCTCCTGCACAGGCTTGAATTATCTGGTTTTCCTCCAAGTTTGACTAATGGGGCTGACTTTTGTAACTGCTACACAACTGGGCCCCTTGCATCTGAACTGGATCCGGAGTCTTTTAAGTTTGGATTCTCTTCCTGGTTATAATTAGGTCCCTGACTTCATCATTGTTGCATACAACCTTTTATTTTCTTTGGATATGTAACAGCTTTTTTACTGTATACAGGCACTTGGCTAGGAGGAGGTTGTTCGTATTTCATATCTGTTTTGGGGACTTTTCCTTCAAGCTGGTAAATAGTGCCCTGTTTACTCGAATACTTCCCAGGTTATTAGAGCTTGGCAGCTTCATGTCCAGGTGTCTAAGATGCCTTCGGCATTGATTGCAGAGGACTCCAGGGCTCATACCCACTTTGCAGAGATTCCCTATTCCTGTGTAACTCATAAGAACTTCTTTGAGCTGCAATAGGTTGGTCTTGGGGTTATTGTCTGGGGTTTCCTCAGACTTGTTGTTAACTGCTACTTATCTTGAGGTTATCTTGAGATGATTTCGGGGCTTAGCGTTCCCGCGGCCCAGCCCTCGACCAGGCCTTCTTTTTGTTACACATCCCCAGGAAGCAGCCCGTAGCAGCTGTCAACTCGGTTGTCAGGCCCCTCTACTACTTGGATGCAGTTCCAGGCTGGTAGAGCTGCTTTGGCAGAATGCAGTGACAGATTCCTATGTGGTTCACCATGGCTACTGGCTTATCATTTTGGATTCTTTTCCAGGGTCCATGTAACACACTACAAAATTCACCTTCCTTCTCTGTAACAAAGCTTCCCTGTATGCAGGAGCCTGGCCATAGTATTAGTTGCCTCTTCCCCAAGTCTAATCCCTTGCACTTCAATCTTTAATATTCCTTCTCTTTATTATATTTTACATGTAGAAAAACATGTTAAATTTTACATGTAGAAAATTTTACGTGTATATTTTACATGTAGAAAATTTTACGTGTATATTTTACATGAAGAAAAACAATCATAAATTGTTTCGTTTAATCATCTTCACACCCCAGACTTCACATTTTTATACTTCTCTGCCATGCTGTACTGTATCTTTCACACACTTAAGAAGGATTATCAGCTGGTGAATTTTAGAAGACAAAGCCCAACTACTAAAAAAGTGCACATCATGTGAGGATAAAAAAGGAAAAACTGCAGAAGACCTTCAACATTATGCATTGCAAGGGATGTGAAAAAAAAGCTTTCTGGAAGTATGTTTGGCACGAAGGTAAGAAATTACCTAGAGAAATTTATGATGAGGAGGATATACAGTACTGACAAATCACAAAAATATGTAAATTGACACGAAAGAAAACAAAGATTAAAGCGAGAGAAAGAAAACATACTCCTTAATTAAAAAACAAACCAAAAACATACATGTATCTGCCTGCCATCTCTGATGAGTTTTCTAATGCAGTTGAAGCACATAGCGAAGCACATACCACCCAGCAGGCCACACCCGAGCGTCAGGATGATGATTATGTGTTCAGACCGGATGTCGAACTTTAGCTTCTTCAGTGACTGCAGGAGGGGAAGATTACTGCATGTCAGATATTTGATAGTTATTAGTAGTTTTTATAGAACAAGTCATAATAAGGTTTATTGAAAGTTCCAAAATATAAAAAGTGGGGGAGAGGGGGATGACGAGGAAATGCCAACTCTGCTCTTTCTCTAGTTCACAATCGTTCTTCAGCCTGTTACAACATTACTTTTTATCTGGCAATATTTTTTTCTTTTCTCCTGTTCCACCCTAATTTTCATGTTGCTTCTATCCTATTTGCTTTCTCACTTTCTTTCACAACATTTCTAATTTTCATTTGATGCCTCTCCATTATGTTTTCATCTTTTTTGTGCCCTTGGCTGGTGTTTTGACATGGCAAGGGAGGGCTTTGAGTGTTGTGATGATCTGAGGGAGAGTCAGGAGTGGCTTGTCAAGTTCCTCCTGGCCTAAGGTGAGGAATGAGAACAATTTTCTCTTGTGGTTTCACACAACCCATGTGCTTGTTGTATATGAAGACCTGTATTATTCATTTCCCTTCATCTGGGAGATGTATCAGCTTTTGGATGAAGAATACTACTATGATAGAGGCAAAATGGGATGTTCAGTGTGGCCTGGCAGACTCAAATTACTGATCTAGCTGGGCTAGGGTGAAGCAAATATTAAGGAATCGTACCCATATTGGTTCCTGGTGTTCGATCAGACTCCTCGATGGTGACATTTTTTTCCATTTTTGCCTGCATCGGAATGTAGGTAAAGTCTTTAGTTGTTGATTTATGCCTTTTTCTTCATCTTCCAAGACCCATGTAATGATCAGCCTAAGCCGCAAATCGTCTTCCTTTTGAAGATTCACTCCCTACCTTGCACTTGAAGTACCTTGCTTTGTGATCCAGTGGTTGTTGCCACAGGAAGCCCTGACCCTCACTCCAGATATCTTGCCATCTTTTTTTTCTTATGTTTCATCTTCTTACCTCCCCTAGAGCCCTCTTTCCACTCCAACTGCCTCCTTCCCTCATCCTTCAATCTTCTTCCCTTCCCCTTTTCATCCTCTCAACCCTTTATTCTTATCTCTACTCGTTTTTGTTCTTCCTGTCTTCTTCTCTCCCTTCACCATTTCTCCTTATCTTCTCTTTCTCCCCTTCCCATTATGCTTATTGCCAACATGACGGTGTTCGCAATGGTAGTGTTTAAAATATTACCCCTTTCCCCTCTCTCAAAACAAGGGTGTATTTCTCCTTTATTCAGCCTGGTCTCCAGTTTGCAGTTAATAGTATTCCTAGCTTGTCATTCACAATACTGTACTATCCTCATTCACTGGTGATTGTTAGCTCTTATGAATAACACATTACGTATCGTACTCTTAAATGTGACTTGACATATTCCCATAGCCTAGCTTCCTCCTGCCACCAATACAGGAAGTAGGAAACGTATGTGGGTACGTAACGTGCTGACCACCTGAAACTAACTGGTGGGCACTTATTGAAACAAAGACCTGCACATTACCATCACAACTTCACTGTCCTATTAAGTCTTTGTGTGTCTTAGCATTTCCCAATTTTCAGGACCAGAACTTTTTTCCCCCGCCTGCTCCTACGAGTCATGTGTTTATTGATAAAGTTCTTAATGAATCTAACTCCTGTGATATTATTTTTCTTGTGTTTTTACTCCTGTATTGACTTTATTCATGATATACAGTAACTTAGCTCTTTTGATAATTGTTTGACTTTATTTTTTATTCACTAACTTCTAATCTATAAAGTTTTTAAACTTTTTGCCAGTTCTCAAGTAAATCTCTAATAAATCTCTAATTTCTCTAATAAATCAAATGCAAGTTAAATTGGTAATTCAATATATCACCCATTTTTTTATTGTCAGTTGGATGACCTGACTGTTCTCAGAAGCTAGACCTCAACTTCCCTTCACCACATCACCACCACCATTAACCCTTCACCACATCACCACCAGTAACCCTTCACCACATCACCACCAGTAACCCTTCACCACATCACCACCACCAGTAACCCTTCACCACATCACCACCACCAGTAACCCTTCACCACATCACCACCACCAGTAACCCTTCACCACATCACCACCACCAGTAACCCTTCACCACATCACCACCACCAGTAACCCTTCACCACATCACCACCAGTAACCCTTCACCACATCACCACCAGTAACCCTTCACCACATCACCACCACCAGTAACCCTTCACCACATCACCACCACCAGTAACCCTTCACCACATCACCACCACCAGTAACCCTTCACCACATCACCACCACCAGTAACCCTTCACCACATCACCACCACCAGTAACCCTTCACCACATCACCACCACCAGTAACCCTTCACCACATCACCACCACCAGTAACCCTTCACCACATCACCACCACCAGTAACCCTTCACCACATCACCACCACCAGTAACCCTTCACCACATCACCACCAGTAACCCTTCACCACATCACCACCAGTAACCCTTCACCACACCACCAGTAATCCTTCACCACATCACCACCACCAGTAACCCTTCACCACATCACCACCAGTAACCCTTCACCACATCACCACCACCAGTAACCCTTCACCACATCACCACCACCAGTAACCCTTCACCACATCACCACCACCAGTAACCCTTCACCACATCACCACCACCAGTAACCCTTCACCACATCACCACCACCAGTAACCCTTCACCACATCACCACCACCAGTAACCCTTCACCACATCACCACCACCAGTAACCCTTCACCACATCACCACCACCAGTAACCCTTCACCACATCACCACCACCAGTAACCCTTCACCACATCACCACCACCAGTAACCCTTCACCACATCACCACCACCAGTAACCCTTCACCACATCACCACCACCAGTAACCCTTCACCACATCACCACCACCAGTAACCCTTCACCACACCACCACCAGTAATCCTTCACCACATCACCACCACCAGTAACCCTTCACCACATCACCACCACCAGTAACCCTTCACCACATCACCACCACCAGTAACCCTTCACATCACCACCACCAGTAACCCTTCACCACATCACCACCACCAGTAACCCTTCACCACATCACCACCACCAGTAACCCTTCACCACATCACCACCACCAGTAACCCTTCACCACATCACCACCACCAGTAACCCTTCACCACATCACCACCACCAGTAACCCTTCACCACATCACCACCACCAGTAACCCATCACCACATCACCACCACCAGTAACCCTTCACCACATCACCACCACCAGTAACCCATCACCACCACCAGTAACCCTTCACCACATCACCATAGTTGTTTCAACCTATTTTGTAGAAAAGTTTTTTTCTGTATCAAAACTTGTACTGTACTGGAGGACGGGTGGGGGGAGGACGGGTGGGTGGGAGGGGGGAGGACGGGAGGGTGGGAGGACGGGAGGGTGGGAGGACGGGTGGGTGGGAGGGTGGGAGGACGGGAGGGTGGGAGGACGGGAGGGTGGGAGGACGGGTGGGTGGGAGGGGGGAGGACGGGAGGGTGGGAGGACGGGTGGGTGGGAGGGGGGGAGGACGGGAGGGTGGGAGGGGGGAGGACGGGAGGACGGGAGGGTGGGAGGACGGGTGGGTGGGAGGGGGGGAGGACGGGAGGGTGGGAGGGTGGGAGGACGGGTGGGTGGGAGGGGGGAGGACGGGAGGGTGGGAGGACGGGTGGGTGGGAGGGGGGAGGACGGGAGGGTGGGAGGGTGGGGAGGACGGGAGGGGGGAGGACGGGTGGGTGGGAGGACGGGAGGGGGGGGAGGGTGGGAGGACGGGAGGGGGGGGTGGGTGGGAGGACGGGGAGGGGGGGAGGGGGGGAGGGTGGGTGGGAGGACGGGAGGGTGGGAGGACGGGTGGAGGGAGGACGGGTGGAGGACGGGTGGAGGACGGGGAAAAATGAATCATCGTGATAAGAAAGTTGTTAAGGGGGTAAACAATACAATAAGGGGAATACAGTAAGGGGATAACTACTTACGCAGGTTACACATGTTTTTGCACAATAATAACCTTCACAGTCAGCAATGCTGCACTAATTTGCACTACTCTTACTCATGTCATAAACACATGCAATTTCTTTCACATACCATCACAAATTTCATAAGCTTACATAAAACACACGAAACACTTGACTAAATACCCATTTTGCATACATAAAAGTTCTAGTATCACAATCTCACGCAAACATTCACACTTCAACACTTAAGAGAAAATTATTTTTTTTTTGCACAAATTCACACAAACGTACATACTGTTGCACAAATGTTCTCATACATTTATATAAAACACACTCACTAAAAACGTATAAAAAATATATATCGCACAAAAATATCACTAGTAAACATTTTCTGTAAGAATCTTAAATTTTTTTAAGGATTCTTAGTGTCATACTGTAACAAACTTATTTTGTAAGAATCCTTCAACTTATTTTGTAGCTAAAGTGTTTTCTGTATCAAAACTTATACTGTACTTTGTGGGAGAAACCCTTATAAGTGAAACCTTTGTTTGTAAACCTTTAAACTGTGTGTTCTGAACACACACTATTACTCTAGCCATTTCATCCTTAATACACGAACTCCTTTATCAGTCATTTTTACAAGTAAAACTTTGTTTAGATAACTATTTTAATGCAAGTACTTCTCTGAACCAACAAAATTACTCTGAGCTTCCTAAATACATATTCTCTTGCCATAGATATGAGTTAAGCAATAGGTTTCAAATTTAAACTTTTATCTTAAGTTCTCGGTACATTACCCACTTGTTTAATTTTATATTCATCGTAATTTTACTACTAAGTCACCCCATTAAAAAACATAACTTATACATTCAATATATTGTCCTTACAAACTTTTAAGTGTAGTGTCATCTTGTAGATTAATGCTTTGCCAGTCACTCTCTGCAATATCGCACGTTAAACACTTCTAAGCCTTCCACATCACCCGGGTCAAGGTACGTTGTTAAACTATACTCAGGCATTTTCAAATTTGTTTCATTACTGATCTTAACTTGGGCGCATCAGATTCCACGATCGTCGTCGCCCCTAAATCAACACATCCTAACTTGTCCTAGAGCACCGCTGAGATTCAGACAAGCTATGATTTGTCTCTAATATGTAAGATCTTACACATCTCGGACATTATATTACCAATTTTTCTCTCAAATTCAGTATTATGTATTTTCCTCGTATTTTATTGGAAAAGAGCAGTGTAGCCATTCAATCTATTATCATCAAACATCTCGCCTCCAATATATATACTGTATTGTCTCCCCCATATTGCGTTTTATTTGCCAATAGCTTCGTACTCTTAAATGTTGTGTTTCCTCGTGGCCGTCCTCCTACCACCGTAACCGGCGATGGGAAACAGCTCTGGCGAGGTTGCGTATTGGCCATACTCGCTTAACCCATGGTCACTTGATGGAGCGCCGCCCTGCTCCTTATTGTCCTAATTGCATTGTCCCTCTTACGGTCGTGCATGTCCTTCTTGAATGTCCTGACTTCCAGGACGAGCGTGTGTCTTGCTTTCCGACCGTCCCTCGCGGGCGCCTGTCCCTCAATAGAATTCTTGGTGACTCGGATACTTTTGATATCGTTCGCCTTATGCGTTTTTGTTCTCGTATTGGCATCCTTGGTGATATTTAGCGCCCTCTGATTATTTCGCACTTTGATGGTGCTACATAGCCTTCCCGGTTTGGTGCCTTCTTTTGATAATTACCTTTCCCTAGCAAAAGTCATGAACAATTTTTTTAATATTTCTCCATCCATGTATTTAAAAAAGCAATTCTGAAGTTAGAAAGTGTAGCATAGGCTCCTCCTAATGTAGTCCTCAGGTGATAGTTTTCTGTCTAGAACCACCTCTCTTTCTTTATCAGAATTTCATTATCTCTTTAGTCAGGTCTCTCAATATTTTCTCTTTATCAAAATTCTTTAAAGATTTCTCACATAATTTATAGGTTATGTAAGGTCTATGTTCTCGTATTCCACATTCCATAACATGACTTTATTCACGTTAACTTCCATTTGCCAAGTGGTGCTTCATATACTTATTTTGTTCAGGTCTTCTTGAAGGTTATTGCAATCATCAAAGTTTCTTATCTTCTCTATAATCTTAGCATCATCAGTACACATCTTCATATAATTCTGTATGCCATCTAGTAGATCGTTCATGTACCAAGGACCATTATGAACATTGGACCAAGGACTAATGAACATTGCCGGTGCAAGAATTGAACCCTGTGGTACTCCAATTGTGACGTTTCTCCAGTCCGATAATACTGTGTATGGAAAGTTGTGCACAGTCTAATGTCCCATCATCTGGGAGTTGACTTGCTGTATAAGCCATTGGAAAGTAAAATGAAATATGGGGGAAATAAATAAATTATATATATATATATATATATATATATATATATATATATATATATATATATATATATATATATATATATATATATATATATATATATATATATATATAATATTTTGGAGGCGAGATGTTTAATGATAATAGATTGAATGGCTACACTGCTCTTTTTTCCAATAAAATACGAGGAAAATACATAATACTGAATTTGAGAGAAAAATTGGTAATATAATGTCCGAGATGTGTAAGATCTTACATATTAGAGACAAATCATAGCTTGTCTGAATCTCAGCGGTGCTCTAGGACAAGTTAGGATGTGTTGATTTAGGGGCGACGACGATCGTGGAATCTGATGCGCCCAAGTTAAGATCAGTAATGAAACAAATTTGAAAATGCCTGAGTATAGTTTAACAACGTACCTTGACCCGGGTGATGTGGAAGGCTTAGAAGTGTTTAACGTGCGATATTGCAGAGAGTGACTGGCAAAGCATTAATCTACAAGATGACACTACACTTAAAAGTTTGTAAGGACAATATATTGAATGTATAAGTTATGTTTTTTAATGGGGTGACTTAGTAGTAAAATTACGATGAATATAAAATTAAACAAGTGGATAATGTACCGAGAACTTAAGATAAAAGTTTAAATTTGAAACCTATTGCTTAACTCATATCTATGGCAAGAGAATATGTATTTAGGAAGCTCAGAGTAATTTTGTTGGTTCAGAGAAGTACTTGCATTAAAATAGTTATCTAAACAAAGTTTTACTTGTAAAAATGACTGATAAAGGAGTTCGTGTATTAAGGATGAAATGGCTAGAGTAATAGTGTGTGTTCAGAACACACAGTTTAAAGGTTTACAAACAAAGGTTTCACTTATAAGGGTTTCTCCCACAAAGTACAGTATAAGTTTTGATACAGAAAACACTTTAGCTACAAAATAAGTTGAAGGATTCTTACAAAATAAGTTTGTTACAGTATGACACTAAGAATCCTTAAAAAAATTTAAGATTCTTACAGAAAATGTTTACTAGTGATATTTTTGTGCGATATATATTTTTTATACGTTTTTAGTGAGTGTGTTTTATATAAATGTATGAGAACATTTGTGCAACAGTATGTACGTTTGTGTGAATTTGTGCAAAAAAAAAATAATTTTCTCTTAAGTGTTGAAGTGTGAATGTTTGCGTGAGATTGTGATACTAGAACTTTTATGTATGCAAAATGGGTATTTAGTCAAGTGTTTCGTGTGTTTTATGTAAGCTTATGAAATTTGTGATGGTATGTGAAAGAAATTGCATGTGTTTATGACATGAGTAAGAGTAGTGCAAATTAGTGCAGCATTGCTGACTGTGAAGGTTATTATTGTGCAAAAACATGTGTAACCTGCGTAAGTAGTTATCCCCTTACTGTATTCCCCTTATTGTATTGTTTACCCCCTTAACAACTTTCTTATCACGATGATTCATTTTTCCCCGTCCTCCACCCGTCCTCCCACCCACCCACCCTCCCACCCCTCCTCCCACCCACCCTCCCCCCTCCCGTCCCTCCCGTCCTCCCACCCCTCCCGTCCTCCCACCCCTCCCGTCCTCCCACCCCTCCCGTCCTCCCACCCCTCCCGTCCTCCCCCCTCCCGTCCTCCCCCCACCCGTCCTCCCCCCACCCGTCCTCCCCCCACCCGTCCTCCCCCCCACCCGTCCTCCCCCCCACCCGTCCTCCCCCCCACCCGTCCTCCCCCCCACCCGTCCTCCCCCCCACCCGTCCTCCCCCCCACCCGTCCTCCCCCCCACCCGTCCTCCCCCCCACCCGTCCTCCCCCCCACCCGTCCTCCCCCCCACCCGTCCTCCCCCCCACCCGTCCTCCCCCCCACCCGTCCTCCCCCCCACCCGTCCTCCCCCCTCCCGTCCTCCCCCCACCCGTCCTCCCCCCACCCGTCCTCCCCCCACCCGTCCTCCCCCCTCCCGTCCTCCCCCCTCCCGTCCTCCCCCCTCCCGTCCTCTCCCGTCCTCCCCCCTCCCGTCCTCCCCCCACCCGTCCTCCCCCCACCCGTCCTCCCCCCACCCGTCCTCCCCCCACCCGTCCTCCCCACACCCGTCCTCCCCACACCCGTCCTCCCCCCTCCCGTCCTCCCCCCTCCCCCCTCCCGTCCTCCCCCCTCCCGTCCTCCCCCCTCCCGTCCTCCCCCCTCCCGTCCTCCCCCCACCCGTCCTCCCCCCTCCCGTCCTCCCCCCAACACTCACGTTGCAGCCCTCCTCATCATACTCGTGGCGACAGTTCTTGATGCCATTACACCTGAGGGACTCGTGGATGCAGGTGGCGTCGTCACAGTCGTACTCCTTGTCCGTACACTGCTGGCTCTCGTCTGTACCACCACAATATACGTTAGCACATCACTCTCCACAAACATCTTCTCCAAAGTTATCATTTCAATGAAAAAGAAATTTTTACATGAACTGATGTTGGTTTCTTCTATATTAAATAAAAGTATTTTATCAATATGCAAGAGTGAATTTATACCCTCATTGAAAAGGTTTTTTTTAATGAAGTGTAATTTGCTTTAAACATTTTCAACTAAAAAATCAGTAGAAATATAAATTTTGAAGATATCTCAAATGTAACAGTATTGGTAGATGGAAGTAACGGAATGTATGTGAGGACGAAGTCAAGGGACGTGAAGAAGCCAAGGTATGTGAGCAGGAAGGCAGCCAAGGTATGTGAGGAGGAAGGAAGCCAAGGTTGTGAGTAGGAAGGCAGCCAAGGTATGTGAGGAGGAAGGTAGCCAAGGTATGTGAGGAGGAAGGAAGCCAAGGTTGTGAGTAGGAAGGCAGCCAAGGTATGTGAGGGGGAAGGAAGCCAAGGTATGTGAGGGGGAAGGCAGCCAAGGTATGTGAGTAGGAAGGCAGCCAAGGTATGTGAGTAGGAAGGAAGCCAAGGTATGTGAGGAGAAAGGAAGCCAAGGTATGTGAGGAGGAAGGAAGCCAAGGTATGTGAGGAGGAAGGAAGCCAAGGTATGTGAGGAGGAAGGCAGCCAAGGTATGTGAGGAGAAAGGAAGCCAAGGGATGTGAGGAGAAAGGAAGCCAAGGTATGTGAGGAGGAAGGAAGCCAAGGTATGTGAGGAGAAAGGAAGCCAAGGTATGTGAGGAGGAAGGAAGCCAAGGGATGTGAGGAGGAAGGAAGCCAAGGTATGTGAGGAGGAAGGAAGCCAAGGGATGTGAGGAGGAAGGAAGCCAAGGTATGTGAGGAGGAAGGAAGCCAAGGGATGTGAGGAGGAAGGAAGCCAAGGGATGTGAGGAGAAAGGAAGCCAAGGGATGTGAGGAGGAAGGAAGCCAAGGGATGTGAGTAGGAAGGCAGCCAAGGGATGTGAGGAGGAAGGAAGCCAAGGCATGTGAGGAGGAAGGAAGCCAAGGGATGTGAGTAGGAAGGCAGCCAAGGGATGTGAGGAGGAAGGAAGCCAAGGGATGTGAGGAGAAAGGAAGCCAAGGGATGTGAGGAGGAAGGAAGCCAAGGGATGTGAGGAGGAAGGAAGCCAAGGGATGTGAGGAGGAAGGAAGCCAAGGCATGTGAGGAGGAAGCTAAGGTATGTAAGGAGGAAGCCAAGGTATGTGAGGAGGAAGGAAGCCAAGGTATGTGAGGAGGAAGGAAGCCAAGGGATGTGAGGAAGGAAGCCAAGGGATGTGAGGAGGAAGGAAGCCAAGGGATGTGAGGAGGAAGGAAGCCAAGGTATGTGAGGCGGAAGCGAAGGGATGTGAGGAGGAAGGAAGCCAAGGGATGTGAGGAGGAAGGAAGCCAAGGCATGTGAGGAGGAAGCTAAGGTATGTAAGGAGGAAGCCAAGGTATGTGAGGAGGAAGGAAGCCAAGGTATGTGAGGAGGAAGGAAGCCAAGGCATGTGAGGAGGAAGCTAATGTAAGGAGGAAGCCAAGGTATGTGAGGAGGAAGGAAGCCAAGGTATGTGAGGAGGAAGGAAGCCAAGGGATGTGAGGAGGAAGGAAGCCAAGGTATGTGAGGAGGAAGGAAGCCAAGGGATGTGAGGAGGAAGGAAGCCAAGGCATGTGAGGAGGAAGCTAAGGTATGTAAGGAGGAAGCCAAGGTATGCGAGGCAGAAGGAAGCCAATGTATGTGAGGAGGAAGGAAGCCAAGGGACGTGAGGAGGAAGGAAGCCAAGGTATGTGAGGAGGAAGGAAGCCAAGGGATGTGAGGAGGAAGGAAGCCAAGGGATGTGAGGAGGAAGCCAAGGGATGTGAGGAGGAAGGAAGCCAAGGTATGCGAGGCAGAAGGAAGCCAAGGGACGTGAGGAGGAAGGAAGCCAAGGGACGAGAGGAGGAAGGAAGTCAAGGGACGTGAGGAGGAAGGAAGCCAAGGGACGTGAGGAGGAAGGAAGCCAAGGGACGAGAGGAGGAAGGAAGCCAAGGGACGTGAGGAGGAAGGAAGCCAAGGGACGTGAGGAGGAAGGAAGCCAAAGTATGTGAGGAGGAAGGAAGCCAAGGGACGTGAGGAGGAAGGAAGCCAAGGATAAGGAAGAGTGGAGGCCCAGCACCAGTGTACTCACCACCAGCAGCACCCTCCGCCGGTATCTGGTCTCTGAAAGCGGTGAACCAGGCACTGAACTTGGACTTGAGAGCTTTCGTGACAGCGAAGAAGCGGAAGTGCATGATGTTACCGTTGGTGACGAAAGGGTCGGCCACGGAGCCACAGTAGTGCTTGATCCGGTTCGTCAGGTCCGTCTCCATACCAAAGATGTCTACGTAGTTAACATCGCACTCGTTGGGCTCGTACAGCTCGAACGACTCAAAGAACATATAGATCTGTGAGCAGAGAAAACAATGAGCAGAAGATGGAGCAAGACAATTGTACAGAACATGAATCTCTCTCTTTCGAATAGAAAATAAAGATGTGTTCAAGTTCAAGTTCAAGTATGTTTATTGAGACAAGAAAAAAATACATCTCAAAGGGATAGAGTAGCTTAGGCTATTTCTACCCCCCTCTACTTCAAGTCCCTCAAGGGGCGCACAAATTCAGTGAGTACAGATACACAAATCACAATACAACATTTAACATTGCATATTAATATAGTAAGTGTTACAATCATTGGGGCAAAATTCTTGTAGTTCCTAAGTATTCTGTCTATCATATCATTATCACACATCCAAACAATTTGAAGTGGTACACTACTTATTTCCTTATTTCTATGGTTATCCATAATTTGACACTTTAATACATAATGGTCTTCCAAGTTCAAGTAGGTTTATTGAGACAAGTTAAAAAAAAAAAAAAAAAAAAAAAAAAAAAAAAAAAAAAAAAAAAAATCAAAGATTAGCTTAGGCTATTTCTACCCCTTCCCATACTTCAAGTCCCTCAAGGGGCGCACAAATTCAGTGAGTACAAATACAAGAATCCCATGTAACATATCAGGTTAATATAGTACTATCTAAGAGTATAATAGTGTACATCCACCGCACTGGATTTTAACCCATTAACGCTCCAAGATAATATTCTCACTCTACTTTCATCCATGATTTAATAAAACTACCTTTGCCCTGTCTGTCACATTCCATGAGATACGAGATTTTCTCAGACAGACTCTCCCAACACTGTAACATTTCTGCTTTCTCCTCATTTGCACAACAGCTACTAGCATCAAAGGTGATCTTATTCATATCTAATTTCTTTCTTATTTCTCTATACCGTTTTACTTTAACCTTTGTTTCGACATTTGTCACTACAGAAGGTTGAACGCTAACACTACTAGAAAGTTCATTTTCCTGACTATCCTCTATCATCAATACGTCATGTTCTTCCTTACTTTCTTCAACGCACATTTCACGTCCTGTTTCACTTTCCACTTCACGTCCTATTTCACTTTCCATTTCACGTCCTGTTTGACTTTCCATTTCACGTCCTGTTTCACTTTCCATTTCACGTCCTGTTTCACTTTCCATTTCACGTCCTGTTTGGCTTTCCATTTCACGTCCTGTTTGGCTTTCCATTTCACGTCCTGTTTGGCTTTCCATTTCACGTCCTGTTTGGCTTTCCATTTCACGTCCTGTTTCACTTTCCATTTCACGTCCTGTTTCACTTTCCATTTCACGTCCTGTTTCACTTTCCACTTCACGTCCTGTTTCACCACCATCTTCACCCCGTCTACCCCCCATAGTTAATTTTTCTAATGCCTCAATCCTCTTTTCTAGTTTTTTTAGATATTCCAATATTTGAGTACCAACCTCAGAGTTCACTATATTGACCTGAACCTTGTTTCCACAAGGTTTAATTTTTTCAGCTGCATTTCCTACTTTCCCTAGGCTCGCCTTAATTGTCTCTGTTCCTTTCTCCCACACATTGTTCATAGGCGCTGTCATTGGCTTCCAACTGTTTCCTCCATGTTCCTGCTGCACAATCTTTCCTTCCTTCGAGGATACATCTATCCTGCTTGTAGCACCCGTCCTCGAGTCTCTCAGATGAGGCTTCATGCGACATAGATAGGAACCAGCATTGTGGCTTCCTCGACAATTGCAACAAGATGGGACGATTTTTTCACCGTTTTTAATCTTGACTCTACACTCTCGAGAGTCGTGTTTCTTACCACAGTACCGACACCTGGAGTCAAACTGGCATTTCCAAGCCATATGTCCCCAACGAGAACACTTCATGCATAATATGGGCTCCTCAATGTGTTTTACAACTTTCCTGTAGCCTAGTCCTTGCACAAAAATTCTTTCTGGAGCCTCACCCTTTACCAAGGCAACAACCTGGCTTTGTTTTTCACCACGAACACTGTTCCTCTTTGCCCAAACAACACTATCATTGTTGAGCAATAGATAATCAGGATCCAAATAAGTTGGATACTTAAACACTATGACCTTGGTGTACATCATACCTTTTTCCGGAGTAACCATCACAATATTCTCAAACCCATCCTTCGTTAGGTGTTCCACGGCCTCCTCTGTCCCAACTGTTATATAGGGCCGGTGAAGACCCTCCTTGAATAGTGGTTCATATTAAAAAAACTCCTTAGCCAAACGAACCGTCCACTCCAGCTTTTGATGGAAATTCAGTTGACATGCTGTAGGGAACAACAGCCTCTTCCTTCCATTAGTCTGCATCTCCCGCGTCCTGCTGAGCATGTCTTCATTTTTTGGTCTCTTTGTTATTTCCTCCTCACTGTCTTCGTCTCGCTGTCTTTGAATATTTCTCCGTTTATATCTGTTTACTACTGCTTGATACGGCCTAGTATCATCCTGTCTGCCATCCTCACTGTCACACTCTCCAGGCCCAGTACAGGATCTTCCATCACCTAGGCAGACCGCCTCAGCCATTTCCTCGATACACAAAGGCACTGTATCACTGCAACAGTCGAGAACAAATTCACAACATCTAGCTGCAGCAGCCACGTGCAAACACGAAGATGCGGAGCAACACGTCCTCCTCGCATCATGCAGCAGACCGCACTGATAAAGATGTGTGTGTGTAAAGCGCGCGTAGATTAGGGTACAGAGAGAACATAGATAACTGGGGTAGGAAATTTGAAGATCTTTGGACAAAACAAATCATGTAGACCTACAGTCGGAATAGAAGTGTAGAGCTGAAACAAAACGTTCTCTCTCTCTCTCTCTCATACAAAATACACACAGACTCGCTCGCTCTCACACACTGTATGCCTCTCCTATACTGGGTATATTCTAACATCATACAAAACCATGACAATGGTATTGTAAGTATACAAGACCCGACTTCTAAAAGTCTAAACACCTTCACTACCATAGGCATTTAAAAGAGCAGCGTGGCATAATTAGACCTTTATATTGACAAGTGCATCGGCTTCCTGTCCCGGTCGAGATCATTAAAGAATACATATTTATATAAATTTACCTGAGAGGCCACCATCTCGAGTGGCCGGGACAGGTAGCCGGCGGCTGGTCTAAGGTCCCAGGTAAATATAGTTTCCTTTTAACAAATATATACATGCTGCTACCAACCAATGTATATACTGATATAATTATGAGTAAATCTTGAGTGAAGGCGGTGAGTGAGACGACGAGTCAACAAGGTGCAGGAGGGGGAGGAGTGAGACGACGAGTCAACAAGGTGCAGGAGGGGGAGGAGTGAGACGACGAGTCAACAAGGTGCAGGAGGGGGAGGAGTGAGACGACGAGTCAACAAGGTGCAGGAGGGGGAGGAGTGAGACGACGAGTCAACAAGGTGCAGGAGGGGGAGGAGTGAGACGACGAGTCAACAAGGTGCAGGAGGGGGAGGAGTGAGACGACGAGTCAACAAGGTGCAGGAGGGGGAGGAGTCAGACGACGAGTCAACAAGGTGCAGGAGGGGGAGGAGTCAGACGACGAGTCAACAAGGTGCAGGAGGGGGAGGAGTCAGACGACGAGTCAACAAGGTGCAGGAGGGGGAGGAGTCAGACGACGAGTCAACAAGGTGCAGGAGGGGGAGGAGTCAGACGACGAGTCAACAAGGTGCAGGAGGGGGAGGAGTCAGACGACGAGTCAACAAGGTGCAGGAGGGGGAGGAGTCAGACGACGAGTCAACAAGGTGCAGGAGGGGGAGGAGTCAGACGACGAGTCAACAAGGTGCAGGAGGGGGAGGAGTCAGACGACGAGTCAACAAGGTGCAGGAGGGGGAGGAGTGAGACGACGAGTCAACAAGGTGCAGGAGGGGGAGGAGTGAGACGACGAGTCAACAAGGTGCAGGAGGGGGAGGAGTGAGACGACGAGTCAACAAGGTGCAGGAGGGGGAGGAGTGAGACGACGAGTCAACAAGGTGCAGGAGGGGGAGGAGTGAGACGACGAGTCAACAAGGTGCAGGAGGGGGAGGAGTGAGACGACGAGTCAACAAGGTGCAGGAGGGGGAGGAGTGAGACGACGAGTCAACAAGGTGCAGGAGGGGGAGGAGTGAGACGACGAGTCAACAAGGTGCAGGAGGGGGAGGAGTGAGACGACGAGTCAACAAGGTGCAGGAGGGGGAGGAGTGAGACGACGAGTCAACAAGGTGCAGGAGGGGGAGGAGTGAGACGACGAGTCAACAAGGTGCAGGAGGGGGAGGAGTGAGACGACGAGTCAACAAGGTGCAGGAGGGGGAGGAGTGAGACGACGAGTCAACAAGGTGCAGGAGGGGGAGGAGTGAGACGACGAGTCAACAAGGTGCAGGAGGGGGAGGAGTGAGACGACGAGTCAACAAGGTGCAGGAGGGGGAGGAGTGAGACGACGAGTCAACAAGGTGCAGGAGGGGGAGGAGTCAGACGACGAGTCAACAAGGTGCAGGAGGGGGAGGAGTGAGACGACGAGTCAACAAGGTGCAGGAGGGGGAGGAGTGAGACGACGAGTCAACAAGGTGCAGGAGGGGGAGGAGTCAGACGACGAGTCAACAAGGTGCAGGAGGGGGAGGAGTGAGACGACGAGTCAACAAGGTGCAGGAGGGGGAGGAGTCAGACGACGAGTCAACAAGGTGCAGGAGGGGGAGGAGTGAGACGACGAGTCAACAAGGTGCAGGAGGGGGAGGAGTCAGACGACGAGTCAACAAGGTGCAGGAGGGGGAGGAGTGAGACGACGAGTCAACAAGGTGCAGGAGGGGGAGGAGTGAGACGACGAGTCAACAAGGTGCAGGAGGGGGAGGAGTCAGACGACGAGTCAACAAGGTGCAGGAGGGGGAGGAGTCAGACGACGAGTCAACAAGGTGCAGGAGGGGGAGGAGTCAGACGACGAGTCAACAAGGTGCAGGAGGGGGAGGAGTGAGACGACGAGTCAACAAGGTGCAGGAGGGGGAGGAGTGAGACGACGAGTCAACAAGGTGCAGGAGGGGGAGGAGTCAGACGACGAGTCAACAAGGTGCAGGAGGGGGAGGAGTGAGACGACGAGTCAACAAGGTGCAGGAGGGGGAGGAGTGAGACGACGAGTCAACAAGGTGCAGGAGGGGGAGGAGTCAGACGACGAGTCAACAAGGTGCAGGAGGGGGAGGAGTCAGACGACGAGTCAACAAGGTGCAGGAGGGGGAGGAGTGAGACGACGAGTCAACAAGGTGCAGGAGGGGGAGGAGTCAGACGACGAGTCAACAAGGTGCAGGAGGGGGAGGAGTCAGACGACGAGTCAACAAGGTGCAGGAGGGGGAGGAGTGAGACGACGAGTCAACAAGGTGCAGGAGGGGGAGGAGTCAGACGACGAGTCAACAAGGTGCAGGAGGGGGAGGAGTGAGACGACGAGTCAACAAGGTGCAGGAGGGGGAGGAGTGAGACGACGAGTCAACAAGGTGCAGGAGGGGGAGGAGTGAGACGACGAGTCAACAAGGTGCAGGAGGGGGAGGAGTGAGACGACGAGTCAACAAGGTGCAGGAGGGGGAGGAGTGAGACGACGAGTCAACAAGGTGCAGGAGGGGGAGGAGTGAGACGACGAGTCAACAAGGTGCAGGAGGGGGAGGAGTGAGACGACGAGTCAACAAGGTGCAGGAGGGGGAGGAGTGAGACGACGAGTCAACAAGGTGCAGGAGGGGGAGGAGTGAGACGACGAGTCAACAAGGTGCAGGAGGGGGAGGAGTCAGACGACGAGTCAACAAGGTGCAGGAGGGGGAGGAGTGAGACGACGAGTCAACAAGGTGCAGGAGGGGGAGGAGTGAGACGACGAGTCAACAAGGTGCAGGAGGGGGAGGAGTGAGACGACGAGTCAACAAGGTGCAGGAGGGGGAGGAGTGAGACGACGAGTCAACAAGGTGCAGGAGGGGGAGGAGTGAGACGACGAGTCAACAAGGTGCAGGAGGGGGAGGAGTGAGACGACGAGTCAACAAGGTGCAGGAGGGGGAGGAGTGAGACGACGAGTCAACAAGGTGCAGGAGGGGGAGGAGTGAGACGACGAGTCAACAAGGTGCAGGAGGGGGAGGAGTGAGACGACGAGTCAACAAGGTGCAGGAGGGGGAGGAGTGAGACGACGAGTCAACAAGGTGCAGGAGGGGGAGGAGTGAGACGACGAGTCAACAAGGTGCAGGAGGGGGAGGAGTGAGACGACGAGTCAACAAGGTGCAGGAGGGGGAGGAGTGAGACGACGAGTCAACAAGGTGCAGGAGGGGGAGGAGTGAGACGACGAGTCAACAAGGTGCAGGAGGGGGAGGAGTGAGACGACGAGTCAACAAGGTGCAGGAGGGGGAGGAGTGAGACGACGAGTCAACAAGGTGCAGGAGGGGGAGGAGTGAGACGACGAGTCAACAAGGTGCAGGAGGGGGAGGAGTGAGACGACGAGTCAACAAGGTGCAGGAGGGGGAGGAGTGAGACGACGAGTCAACAAGGTGCAGGAGGGGGAGGAGTGAGACGACGAGTCAACAAGGTGCAGGAGGGGGAGGAGTGAGACGACGAGTCAACAAGGTGCAGGAGGGGGAGGAGTGAGACGACGAGTCAACAAGGTGCAGGAGGGGGAGGAGTGAGACGACGAGTCAACAAGGTGCAGGAGGGGGAGGAGTGAGACGACGAGTCAACAAGGTGCAGGAGGGGGAGGAGTGAGACGACGAGTCAACAAGGTGCAGGAGGGGGAGGAGTGAGACGACGAGTCAACAAGGTGCAGGAGGGGGAGGAGTGAGACGACGAGTCAACAAGGTGCAGGAGGGGGAGGAGTGAGACGACGAGTCAACAAGGTGCAGGAGGGGGAGGAGTGAGACGACGAGTCAACAAGGTGCAGGAGGGGGAGGAGTGAGACGACGAGTCAACAAGGTGCAGGAGGGGGAGGAGTGAGACGACGAGTCAACAAGGTGCAGGAGGGGGAGGAGTGAGACGACGAGTCAACAAGGTGCAGGAGGGGGAGGAGTGAGACGACGAGTCAACAAGGTGCAGGAGGGGGAGGAGTGAGACGACGAGGTCAACAAGGTGCAGGAGGGGGAGGAGTGAGACGACGAGTCAACAAGGTGCAGGAGGGGGAGGAGTGAGACGACGAGTCAACAAGGTGCAGGAGGGGGAGGAGTGAGACGACGAGTCAACAAGGTGCAGGAGGGGGAGGAGTGAGACGACGAGTCAACAAGGTGCAGGAGGGGGAGGAGTGAGACGACGAGTCAACAAGGTGCAGGAGGGGGAGGAGTGAGACGACGAGTCAACAAGGTGCAGGAGGGGGAGGAGTGAGACGACGAGTCAACAAGGTGCAGGAGGGGGAGGAGTGAGACGACGAGTCAACAAGGTGCAGGAGGGGGAGGAGTGAGACGACGAGTCAACAAGGTGCAGGAGGGGGAGGAGTGAGACGACGAGTCAACAAGGTGCAGGAGGGGGAGGAGTGAGACGACGAGTCAACAAGGTGCAGGAGGGGGAGGAGTGAGACGACGAGTCAACAAGGTGCAGGAGGGGGAGGAGTGAGACGACGAGTCAACAAGGTGCAGGAGGGGGAGGAGTGAGACGACGAGTCAACAAGGTGCAGGAGGGGAGGAGTGAGACGACGAGTCAACAAGGTGCAGGAGGGGGAGGAGTGAGACGACGAGTCACAAGGTGCAGGAGGGGGAGGAGTGAGACGACGAGTCAACAAGGTGCAGGAGGGGGAGGAGTGAGACGACGAGTCAACAAGGTGCAGGAGGGGGAGGAGTGAGACGACGAGTCAACAAGGTGCAGGAGGGGGAGGAGTGAGACGACGAGTCAACAAGGTGCAGGAGGGGGAGGAGTGAGACGACGAGTCAACAAGGTGCAGGAGGGGGAGGAGTGAGACGACGAGTCAACAAGGTGCAGGAGGGGGAGGAGTGAGACGACGAGTCAACAAGGTGCAGGAGGGGGAGGAGTGAGACGACGAGTCAACAAGGTGCAGGAGGGGGAGGAGTGAGACGACGAGTCAACAAGGTGCAGGAGGGGGAGGAGTGAGACGACGAGTCAACAAGGTGCAGGAGGGGGGGGGGAGGAGTGAGACGACGAGTCAACAAGGTGCAGGAGGGGGAGGAGTGAGACGACGAGTCAACAAGGTGCAGGAGGGGGAGAGAGTGAGACGACGAGTCAACAAGGTGCAGGAGGGGGAGGAGTCAGACGACGAGTCAACAAGGTGCAGGAGGGGGAGGAGTCAGACGACGAGGTCAACAAGGTGCAGGAGGGGGAGGAGTCAGACGACGAGTCAACAAGGTGCAGGAGGGGGAGGAATCAGCTGACGGTGGACGGAACACCTAACTGAATTTACCGCGCATTAAGGAATGTCGAGTCAGCGCTAACAACTTGAGCTGCTTTGATCCTTGGGCTGACAGATTTGTCCCACTTGATTATGTGGAAGGTCGGGTCTTGTGGGAGGGGGGGGGGGCTGGAAGGTCGGTCCTTGTGGGAGGAAGAGGGGGGGGGAGACTGGAAGGTCGGTCCTTGTGGGAGGAAGAGGGGGGGGGAGACTGGAAGGTCGGTCCTTGTGGGAGGAAGAGGGGGGGGGGGGAGACTGGAAGGTCGGTCCTTGTGGGAGGAAGAGGGGGGGGGGGGAGACTGGAAGGTCGGTCCTTGTGGGAGGAAGAGGGGGGGGGAGACTGGAAGGTCGGTCCTTGTGGGAGGAAGAGGGGGGGGGGGCTGGAAGGTCGGTCCTTGTGGGAGGAAGAGGGGGGGGGGAGACTGGAAGGTCGGTCCTTGTGGGAGGAAGAGGGGGGGGAGACTGGAAGGTCGGTCCTTGTGGGAGGAAGAGGGGGGGGGGGCTGGAAGGTCGGTCCTTGTGGGAGGAAGAGGGGGGGGGGGAGACTGGAAGGTCGGTCCTTGTGGGAGGAAGAGGGGGGGGGGGAGACTGGAAGGTCGGTCCTTGTGGGAGGAAGAGGGGGGGGGGGGGGAGACTGGAAGGTCGGTCCTTGTGGGAGGAAGAGGGGGGGGGGGAGACTGGAAGGTCGGTCCTTGTGGGAGGAAGAGGGGGGGGGAGACTGGAAGGTCGGTCCTTGTGGGAGGAAGAGGGGGGGGGAGACTGGAAGGTCGGTCCTTGTGGGAGGAAGAGGGGGGGGGGAGACTGGAAGGTCGGTCCTTGTGGGAGGAAGAGGGGGGGGGGGAGACTGGAAGGTCGGTCCTTGTGGAGGAAGAGGGGGGGGGGGAGACTGGAAGGTCGGTCCTTGTGGGAGGAAGAGGGGGGGGGAGACTGGAAGGTCGGTCCTTGTGGGAGGAAGAGGGGGGGGGAGACTGGAAGGTCGGTCCTTGTGGGAGGAAGAGGGGGGGGGGAGACTGGAAGGTCGGTCCTTGTGGGAGGAAGAGGGGGGGGGGAGACTGGAAGGTCGGTCCTTGTGGGAGGAAGAGGGGGGGGGGGAGACTGGAAGGTCGGTCCTTGTGGGAGGAAGAGGGGGGGGGAGACTGGAAGGTCGGTCCTTGTGGGAGGAAGAGGGGGGGGGGAGACTGGAAGGTCGGTCCTTGTGGGAGGAAGAGGGGGGGGGAGACTGGAAGGTCGGTCCTTGTGGGAGGAAGAGGGGGGGGGGAGACTGGAAGGTCGGTCCTTGTGGGAGGAAGAGGGGGGGGGGAGACTGGAAGGTCGGTCCTTGTGGGAGGAAGAGGGGGGGGGGAGACTGGAAGGTCGGTCCTTGTGGGAGGAAGAGGGGGGGGGGGAGACTGGAAGGTCGGTCCTTGTGGGAGGAAGAGGGGGGGGGGAGACTGGAAGGTCGGTCCTTGTGGGAGGAAGAGGGGGGGGGGAGACTGGAAGGTCGGTCCTTGTGGGAGGAAGAGGGGGGGGGGAGACTGGAAGGTCGGTCCTTGTGGGAGGAAGAGGGGGGGGGGAGACTGGAAGGTCGGTCCTTGTGGGAGGAAGAGGGGGGGGGAGACTGGAAGGTCGGTCCTTGTGGGAGGAAGAGGGGGGGGGAGACTGGAAGGTCGGTCCTTGTGGGAGGAAGAGGGGGGGGGGGAGACTGGAAGGTCGGTCCTTGTGGGAGGAAGAGGGGGGGGGAGACTGGAAGGTCGGTCCTTGTGGGAGGAAGAGGGGGGGGGAGACTGGAAGGTCGGTCCTTGTGGGAGGAAGAGGGGGGGGGAGACTGGAAGGTCGGTCCTTGTGGGAGGAAGAGGGGGGGGGAGACTGGAAGGTCGGTCCTTGTGGGAGGAAGAGGGGGGGGGGAGACTGGAAGGTCGGTCCTTGTGGGAGGAAGAGGGGGGGAGGGCTCAGGAAGGTTGGGTCTTGTGGGAGGGGGGGGGGGAAGACTGGAAGGTCGGTCCTTGTGGGAGGAAGAGGGGGGGGGGAGGGCTCAGGAAGGTTGGGTCTTGTGGGAGGGGGGGGGAAGACTGGAAGGTCGGTCCTTGTGGGAGGGGGGGGGGGGAAGACTGGAAGGTCGGTCCTTGTGGGAGGAGGGGGGGGGGAGGGCTCAGGAAGGTTGGGTCTTGTGGCCTTCATGTCCTTACAAAATGTACACTAAAAGTGGCAGTGAGTGACCAGCCACAATGACACGTCAGTGATTGATCTGTAATAACCGGTTGCCCCATTAAGCTGCCCCAAACCTGTACTGGGAAGAAGGCTGGACGACACTGCAAGACAAGTGTGGTGGGCCGCCCCCCTTCAAAAAGGATCCTTACGGGCTATTCATGCCCGTGCCGCCTCTTGGGTGGCTTAATCTCCATCAATCATCAAGAACCCCAAAACATCCCCCGCTCCTGTGCTAGGTAAGTCCACTACGGGCTCACCATAGCCCGTGCTACTTGCCCCGCTCCTGTGCCAGGTAAGTCCACTACGGGCTCACCATAGCCCGTGCTACTTGCCCCGCTCCTGTGCCAGGTAAGTCCACTACGGGCTCACCATAGCCCGTGCTACTTGCCCCGCTCCTGTGCCAGGTAAGTTACGGGCTCACCATAGCCCGTGCTACTTGGAACTTGTTGCGAGTAGCTTAATCTATAACAACAACAACCCACAACATGGTACAGGTGGCGACGACCCAGCCGTCACCGCCACTACTGACCCCACACCCGGCCACACACACAAGTACCTGCTCCCGTACCTCTAGCCCTAATACAACACCAAACAATGGGTATAAATTTAGATAAGTTTAGATTTAGGAAAGACCTGGGTAAATATTGGTTCGGTAACAGGGAATTTGTTGATTTGTGGAACCTATTACCGCGTGACATAATAGAAGTAGGATCCCTTGGTTGTTTCAAGCGTAGGTTAGACATATATATATATAAGAATGAGTTCTGGTAGATATAAATAGGAGCTGCCACGTATGGGCCACTAGGTCTTGTGCAGTTATCTTGATTGTTATGTTCTTACTGCATCGACCTATCGATACTACGACCTCGAGTACTACAAGACCTACACCCCCCCTCCCCCCCGACGGACAGCCAGAATTCCACGACGACTCCGACGACAACCCGGTCGACGACACGACGACGAAGAACCGCCGAAGCTGATTTGGCAGATGCCACTCGACGCCTCCACCCATAAGCCTCCCGCCTGAACAGCCAGGCCTCCTGCAGGACGTAAACTGCGAGCGACCAAGAAGACCCTTCCCCCATCCATCCACAGACCTCCAGTTACTGGTAATGGCGCCACACACCGTCCACTTACGGGGTATTCATACCCGTGCCACATCTTGGGTAGTTTAAGCGCTATCAATCACCCCACAACTGACTGCCTTTACCACCCTCACAGCTGTTGTGCTTGCCAACCTTTATCAGTCTCCGTGGTGTAGTGGTAAGACACTCGCCTGGCGTTCCGCGAGCTCTTTGTCATGGGTTCGTATCCTGGCCGGGGAGGATTTACTGGGCGCAAATCCTTAACTGTAGCCTCTGTTTAACTCAACAGTAAAATGTGTACTTGGCTGTAACAAGGATTCTTCGCGGCGGGGATCGTATTCCAGGGACTTGCCCGAAACGCTACGCGTACTAGTGGCTCTACAAGAATGTAACAACTCTTGTATATATCAAAAAAAAAAAAAAACCTGTCGGCACTATTCTGCATCATGAGACCATTCTTAGACGCTAAGATCTATGGACCTCGCTACAGTGAGTGAGAGGTGGGTGTGGGTGTGCTCACCTAGATCTGCTCGCAGGGTCAAACTAAGCTATAGTCCTGACTTCCCAACATTCTTACATTAATGCAATGACTCATTCCTCACGCTTTTTTTATCGTATGTCCATATAAGAAAATGTAATTGAATTAGCTTCAACAACTTCTGGATATAACCTATTCCATTTAATGACAGCTCTTAGCACTGAAAAATTTCTTTTAGATGTCTATGACTGGTTTGCGTTTTCAGTTCCCATCTATGACCTCACGTTCTGCTATTCCTAGCTTTGAACAACGCTACTTTGCCAGTTTCCCTTAGAATCTTATATGTTGTTATCATGTCCCCTCCCCCCCTTATTTCTCCTTTCTTCCGGTGCGGTAAGGTCCAGTTCTGTGTGTGTTAAAGTGGATAGTTAGTTTATAGTTAAAGTGAAGTTAGTTTATATTTAACTTGAAAGCAACACAAAATATGCAGATTTAGTTTAGAGGGAAGAACTTGATTGCAACAATAGAAAGGTATACACACGGGATCCCTCTAACAACAGTCCCGTAGTCTGGTCAAAGAGCGACTTTGAAACATGCAAAAGCAAGAGAGAGAACCGCATGATGCCCGAAACGCTATGCTTGCTAGTGGCTGTGCAAGAATGTAATTGATTGATTGATGAAGATTAAGCCACCCAAGAGGTGGCACGGGCATGAATAGCCCGTAAGTGGTGGCGGCCCTTTTGAGCCATTACCAGTATCAAGAGCTGATACTGGAGATCTGTGGAGGTGCGACTGCACCCTGCGTGACGGGAGATGTCTCCCGTCTGCAAGAATGTAACAACTCTTGTATATATATAAGTAAATAAAAATAAATAAATGTATAGTGAGGGGTACTCCCCCCCCCCAACCACTAGGTCTTGGGGGTCCCCTTGTACCTGAGGGTGGCCACGGGCCCCAGGGAGGACCCCCGTGTATCTGGCCCAAATGAACAACCTCTCCGCCGCCCCTCGAACAAATCGACACAAAATGGACCTGATGTTTGGGTGAACGAGACTGCGGGAGGATGGTCCTCCTTGGACCTGCACTTCGCCTGAGTGGGTGTGAGGACAGATGGGCTGGGGGCGAGTGGGATGGGCTAGGAACGGGTGGGATGGGGCTAGGGACGGAGGTGCGGGCTGGGAACAGTCCCTTCGAAGGCGAACACGTGTACGGAACACGACTGTAGGTCAACAATCAACCTCCAGCTGGTTAGTGACTGCGGGTTGTTGCGGTCGATGGAAACACGCGCCAGAAAATGAATAAACAAATGCAACATTTGTCAAGTTAGACTACCTAAGTTAGCTTGGACACAGCGGAACCCCAGACACTGTTCTGTAACCTTGTCATGTTGACCACACCACACACTAGAAGGTGAAGGGACGACGACGACGTTTCGGTCCGTCCTGGACCATTCTCAAGTCGATCGATTTGAGAATACTCCAGGACGAACCGTTTCGGTCCGTCCGAATGGTCCAGGACAGAACGTTTCGACGTCCGAAACGTCGTCGTCCCTTCACCTTCTAGTGTGTGGTCTGGTCAACATACTTTAGCCACGTTATTGTGACTCCTCGCCTGCAACCTTGTCATCTCAGTTACCTCTGTACATAAACCTCCAAATAACCCATCAGAAAGTTTTCACAGAGTATTGAATCCCTGCTGGTGCTTATAAGTTAAAATATAACTTGAGTACCTAGACCACAACTAACAGGACTCAAAGGCTGAGGCAGAGCATCTCACCTGTATGGGGGTGAACTGTACCTTCTCTGTGGGCTTTACTGTGATGACCCAGGTGCAGTCGACGGGGTAGTTGTACACGTTGGAGTAGTTGAGGGTGGAGAAGGGTATGTCAGCCTGGGAGATCTTGCCCTGCACGCCAGTCACCGGGATCTGACAACGATCACTCTCCGGCCGGTCCAGCGCTGTAACAGAACACACTCTGACACACGGACTCCAGTCGGGTAGGTACACGTGTTGATGAATGAACATGGGGAATATAGGAATTAACGGATATTGAAACAGAATGATGGGAAATGATAGGAACAATAAGAGCGAAAAAGTGAGAGTCTTACCTTCTCTCTCTCTCTCGGAGAGACCATTCCTTCGACATTTTACACTAGTAAACAAGTCCACTACGGGCTCACCATAGCCCGTGCTACTTGGAACTTTTTGTTCCAAGTAGCGAATCTTAAACAACACTAGTAAATGTATTGTCTAAAGTTTCCACTTAAACGTTTTAACTATCTAGTCCTCTCTTCTTTATTCTAATCTATTCTATGTCTTCTTTATCTACTTTGTTTAATTATCAAGTACACCTCCCATCCACCTCAAGGACCCCCCCCTCCCCCAGACCAGCCACACGCATGGGAGAGAGTGGAGGAAGGTTGGGGGTTTTCACCCCTGTCCTCAGACCAGGCTCGTTAAAGCAGCGGCCGTTACCCCAAGACACATTCATCAATTGTAACACACTGTGTATACAGATTTCTTCACATAAATTAATATTATTATTATTCATTAAAGTTTTATGTGTACTTAGACGTAGGTTAGCTTAGGGTGTCTGGGTGCTGTTGACGACTATTTGTACTTGTAGTACGTGGGTGAGGCGTTTACAGGGTCGTGGTTCGAAGAGTGGTCGTTATCGATGCCCGGTGCTCCAGCCGGCCCCCAGGAGCCGGCTGGAACACCACCCAGGAGCCTGCTGGAACACCACCCAGGAGCCTGCTGGAACACCACCCAGGAGCCTGCTGGAACACCACCCAGGAGCCTGCTGGAACACCACCCAGGAGCCGGCTGGAACACCACCCAGGAGCCGGCTGGAGCACCACCCAGGAGCCGGCTGGAACACCACCCAGGAGCCAGCTGGAACACCACCCAGGAGCCGGCTGGAACACCACCCAGGAGCCGGCTGGAACACCACCCAGGAGCCAGCTGGAACACCACCCAGGAGCCGGCTGGAACACCACCCAGGAGCCGGCTGGAACACCACCCAGGAGCCAGCTGGAACACCACCCAGGAGCCGGCTGGAACACCACCCAGGAGCCGGCTGGAACACCACCCAGGAGCCGGCTGGAACACCACCCAGGAGCCGGCTGGAACACCACCCAGGAGCCGGCTGGAACACCACCCAGGAGCCGGCTGGAACACCACCCAGGAGCCGGCTGGAACACCACCCTCAAGTTACCCATACAAGGTTATCGTGAGTAACCCAACTTAATAACGGGATCGCCATAGCCCGTGCTACAGGGACATTTCGTTCCGAGTAGCGAAATCTAATACAAGAACAACATGTGGACTCTGGCAGAGTCTATGCCACACACTACAGAGTCCTACAGCTGCTCTATGCCACACACTACAGAGTCCTACAGCTGCTCTATGCCACACACTACAGAGTCCTACAGCTGCTCTATGCCACACACTACAGAGTCCTACAGCTGCTCTATGCCACACACTACAGAGTCCTACAGCTGCTCTATGCCACACACTACAGAGTCCTACAGCTGCTCTATGCCACACACTACAGAGTCCTACAGCTGCTCTATGCCACACACTACAGAGTCCTACAGCTGCTCTATGCCACACACTACAGAGTCCTACAGCTGCTCTATGCCACACACTACAGAGTCCTACAGCTGCTCTATGCCACACACTACAGAGTCCTACAGCTGCTCTATGCCACACACTACAGAGTCCTACAGCTGCTCTATGCCACACACTACAGAGTCCTACAGCTGCTCTATGCCACACACTACAGAGTCCTACAGCTGCTCTATGCCACACACTACAGAGTCCTACAGCTGCTCTATGCCACACACTACAGAGTCCTACAGCTGCTCTATGCCACACACTACAGAGTCCTACAGCTGCTCTATGCCACACACTACAGAGTCCTACAGCTGCTCTATGCCACACACTGGTAACGAAATCCTGATAAACAATGTACCTGCTCAAACGTGTGAGATCCATCTAGGTGTGAGTGCGTGTTTATACTTACCAAGTTGTGCTTGCGGGGGTTGAGCTCTGGCTCTTTGGTCCCGCCTCTCAACGATCAACCAACTAATGTACAGGTTCCTGAGGTTCCTGGCGTGTGTGTTTCTGTTTTAACATGAAAAATATGAGCAAAGCGGAAGAGCCGGGAGGCACAGGAAGATGAGAAAGCTGTATAGACACAGAACGAGAGGATCCCCTGGCAGGTGAGAGGGGAAAAACGAGGGAAGCTGGGCAGGTGTAATCAGCATCCTTCACTTGTCCCTACCCACTGACCCCTCCCCCCTCTCTCTCTCTCACCCCTTCCATATCAAGATCAACATATGCGATGCCCCGCGAGAGGGGTCCAGGGCAGCGGAGTCCATAGTCCTGCCGTATACTAAGATTATTTGTCACGCTTACAGGTAAGGGGAGACGTTAACCTGAGGGGAAAGGAGGGCGGCAGGATATATGTGAGAGAAAGGGCATTATAGGGAAAACGAGGGGAGTTGTAGGTATGTACCCCAGAGGGCGGGCAACAGCTCTGGCTCTTGGGTCCCGCCTCTCGATTGTCAGTCAAGTGGTGAGTCTACCTGATCTATATCTACCAGTGAAGTATATATGGAGACAGAGCTCTGGTCCCCAGGGCACTGTAGGACACGTGAGGTGGTGGTGGTGAGACACACAAGTTGTGGGGGGTGGACACGCACCAGACACATGGAGGGAGGGGTGGACACATCTTGTATTGAGTGCCTGTGTCTCTCTACCCGATGGCAGCACTGAGTGCCACTTGTCACCGTGGTGTGGTGAGACCCGCATCACCAACCAGTGTTGTGACACACTCACCAGTGTCGTGAGACAGTCACCAGTGTTGTGAGACACTCACCAGTGTTGTGACACACTCACCAGTGTTGTGACACACTCACCAGTGTTGTGAGACACTCACCAGTGTTGTGAGACAGTCACCAGTGTTGTAAGACACTCACCAGTGTCGTGACACACTCACCAGTGTTGTGACACACTCACCAGTGTTGTGAGACACTCACCAGTGTTGTGACACACTCACCAGTGTTGTGACACACTCACCAGTGTTGTGAGACACTCACCAGTGTTGTAAGACACTCACCAGTGACGTGACACACTCACCAGTGTTGTGACACACTCACCAGTGTTGTGAGACACTCACCAGTGTTGTGACACACTCACCAGTGTTGTGACACACTCACCAGTGTTGTGAGACACTCACCAGTGTTGTGACACACTCACCAGTGTTGTGACACACTCACCAGTGTTGTGAGACACTCACCAGTGTTGTAAGACACTCACCAGTGACGTGACACACTCACCAGTGTTGTGACACACTCACCAGTGTTGTGACACACTCACCAGTGTTGTGACACACTCACCAGTGTTGAGAGACACTCACCAGTGTTGTGACACACTCACCAGTGTTGTGACACACTCACCAGTGTTGTGAGACACTCACCAGTGTTGTGACACACTCACCAGTGTTGTGACACACTCACCAGTGTTGCTAACCATCTCTACTGAAGAACACAAAAAAATTCACACATTTCTGCCATCCAGAACAGGGAGACAGCCCCTGCAAAATGTGTTACAAAATAACTCTGCACCACTAAAACTCGCCCTTTATCATATTTAGCCAGGGGCGTCCCGCCAGGAATTGGGTGGGAGAGAGAGCAAGCAAATTTAATATTTTTATGTCGTTCTCTACCCCCCCTCTCGTCCTGAATATTCAAACCAAACATTCTGCAGTGATTAAAACATTTGTTTATAAAGCTGGAATATTTTCCCGTGGCGAATATGGGCAAAATAGTGATATATATATACCTGTGATGAGCCCCAGTGGCGGTGACCATACTGGCCTTGCGGTTATTTTCACCCTTATCGGACACCATCCCTATTTCTGCCTCACCTTACGTGGAGCAAACATTAAGAAATTTAAAAAAAAAATGTGGTGGGGTTACCAACTTTAAATTGGAACTATAACTAAATTTTATTATGAAATCACAAAACTTTAAACAAAAATGACTACAAATCTACAAGTTAACAAATCCATAAGGGGGCCGTGACCAGGATTCGAACCTGCGTCCGAGAGCATCCCAGACGCTGCCTTAATCGACTGAGCTACGACATGGTCAAAAGGAGTTGAAACCGAAGTTCTACTGAACTTACTGGATCCTGCAGCCTCTCCGAGACACAAACCAGGGTTTTACACAACTCCCCCCTGCACTCGAGCTATGTCAACAGGCCGTTCTCCCTCTTCGCCCTTACTTCATTACACACAGAAATCACAATTCTACAAGAAATCTACAAGTCGTTGGACGTAGAGGAGACATGGAAGGAACGGAGACTGCCAGGTCGGTGGCTCTATGGCCTCCAGCGAAACGTGTCCAGCACCAGTCACGTACACAACGGAGAAAAAAACAACTGTAAGGTCTCTTGTGACCTCGACCTTTGACCCCTAAACACACACTTTCAGGTCTATGTACTTGATAGAAGCCAAGTTAATGACCGGAACACAATTCAACATTTGTCGCCACCTTTACTCTACTAACTCCAAGGTCCAGCGTCACCTGCATCACAATGGTTTTGTATTCAAACTAATAATAATTATGTAACCTTATGGAGTGGACCCGAAGAAAGGAAGGAAGAAACAGACAGAGAGAGAGAGAGAGAGAGAGAGAGAGAGAGAGAGAGAGAGAGAGAGAGAGAGAGAGAGAGAGAGAGAGAGAGAGAGAGAGAGAGAAAGAGAGAGAGAAAGAGAGAGAGAGAAAGAGAGAGAGAGAGAAAGAGAGAAAGAGAGAAAGAGAGAAAGAGAGAGAGAAAGAGAGAGAGAGAAAGAGAGAGAGAGAAAGAGAGAGAGAGAGAAAGAGAGAAAGAGAGAAAGAGAGAAAGAGAGAGAGAGAGAAAGAGAAAGAGAGAGAGAGAGAGAGAGAGAGAGAGAGAGAGAGAGAGAGAGAGAGAGAGAGAGAGAGAGAGAGAGAGAGAGAGAGAGAGAGAGAGAGAGAGACAGACAGACAGACAGACAGACAGACAGACAGACAGACAGACAGACAGACAGACAGACAGACAGACAGACAGACAGACAGACAGAGACAGACAGACAGACAGAGGGAGAGGGACGTGGTGTCCCACAAGACCGTACACAACACCTCCCCAGCTGTGTTTACCAGGCGCGGAAACACACACAACAGACCCCAGAACACTCACCTTTATTTTTGATAAACTGGTAGACGGCCCTGAAGCCCTTGTACTCTATGGTCTCGTCTGACTTGAACCTCAGCCACAGGTGTCTGTCCTTGGAGGTGATGATGGGCGGGAACTTGGAGCCGCAGTACTTGTCTATCAGGTCAGAGTAGCCGTGGGCGCCGTCTCGGACCTCCAGGTAGTCGAACTCGCACGGATGTGAAGAGGGCTCCATTTCGAAGTAGTCCCGGAAATCTATACGGATCACGTGGTCATACTTGGCTGGGAGGGAGGGAGAGAGAGATAAGATGCAGGCGATGAGTCACAATAACGTGGCTAAAGTATATTGACCAGACCACACACTAGAAGGTGAAGGGACGACGACGTTTCGGCCCGTCCTGGACCATTCTCAAGTCGAAGTTGATTGTGAGAATGGTCCAGGACGGACCGAAACGTCGTCGTCCCGTCACCTTCTAGTGTGTGGTCTGGTCAACAGAGAGGTAAGATTTTAACAAGAGAATCCACCAACCAGAACCAATATATAGCACTTGGAAGGGATCACGGGAGACATCTCCCGTCACGCAGGGTGCAGTCGCACCTCCACAGATTTCCAGTATCAGCTCTTGATACTGGTAATGGCTCAAAAGGGCCACCACTTACGGGCTATTCATGCCCGTGCCACCTTTTGAGTGGCTTAATCTTATCAATCAATCAATCAATCTTGGAAGGGATCTATGAGGATAAGCAGGCCCCAGAGACACACACACAAAGCGCGCCTTTTGGAAGACCCAGAACAGGAGCAGAAGTATTGTATTTAAACAAGTTTACAACCAAGGTTCACACAGGCAACCTGCCTCGTCCCCGACGGCAGCAAAGGAAATGTGAGAAAGTTCTCCGGCAAATCTGTAGGCAATATAAAATGTCCCCAGACAACACGGTCGAGGGCGGTACGTGAGAGCCGTGAATATGTCACAGTTTCCCCTCCAGCGCCCCGCCAAGCCTCGCATGGCTGCACTATGCAAATACCTATTAAACTTGACTTGGGGATAACAAATTGAAGGCACTCGGGGTAGAAACTTGACAAATGCAGTTGTTGCACACTGTTGCATGTTTATTGCATGCCATCTCGGTCATTACGGCGCATTTTAACAGTTTTAACCCAAGAGCGAAACTTTTAAGCACCGCGATATTAACGTTTTCTATGAATAGGTTAAGAGGAGGGGGGGGGGGGGGGTTCGCTTGCTTCAAAGTTATGCAAAATTTTGCGTTTTTATGGAGTAGCGAACTGAGAGAAGAGGCTGGGACAACGGGCCCACCTGTCACCCCAATCTCTCAAGCTGTCACTCCGTCAAAAATGCGACTGTTGTGCCTAACAAAACGCGGGAACCTGACCAACTTTAACCTGGCGTGTCGAGGCCCATGCGTAGAGTGCGTTAGTATTACGGTGTTTTAATTTTTTATTAATATGTTACGCATGCATGCACGCGCGCACTCTCCCTCCCAGCCTCCTCACACACGCACGCACGCACGTGTTCTGTCCATTTTAGCCTCTCCACAATGGCACCCACACATGTGCTTCCTCTCAATCCCAACCTTCACACACACACACACACACACACACACACACACACACACACACACACACACACACACACACACACACACACACACACACACACACACACACACACACACACTCTCACACTCCCCGGCGCAAGCGGAAACAAATTGGCAGAATTTCTTTCCACCCTGATGCGCCTGTTCACCTAGCAGTAAATTAAACAGGTACCTGGAAGTTTAGACAGCTGCTACGGGCTGCTTCCACGGGGATATGTACCAAAAATGAGGCCTGGTCGAGGACCGGGCCGCGGGGGACGCTAAGCCCCGAAAACATAGCAAAATAAGGTGGCGTTGGGGAGGGTGACCTTACCTTCGAGTCTGAGGATACACTCGGTGTCGTTAGGGTACTGGTTGGGGTAGAGTGGGCTGTAGAACTCCATTGCTTCCTGATTGGGTTCTGAGAAGAGCCGGCACTTGTCCTGAGAGCTCATCATTCCCTCTGGTCGCCATTTATTCGTGCTCCGACCTGCCGGAGAAGAAACGGGTTACAACTCCTTGTGTACGCTGCCCCTACCAGCCTCCCTTCCCACTCCCTCTCATCCCCAAACTGTCCTGTTCCATCTTCCGGAACCCTTCCCAAGGCCAACCATCTCCAGACCTCAACATACACCACCAATAACATTTAAATATATCTTGAGTGGGTCCTGTATTATTTGTTGTTATTCTCCGTTTTCTGTTGACAGTAGAAGCCTCCGGACCGGATTTAGTGCGAGTAATGTCTGTTTTTTTCTTCTGATGTGAGATACAGGTGTTGTACGTGGAGCCAGGTGTATATAGCCTCAGAGGTGGCTATATATAGAGACAGGTGTTGTAGCAGGTGTACAGAGCCAGTGTTGTGGCCCCAGTGCCAGCAGACTTGTGCTGGGATCACAGAAATACATTACGAAGTTAATTAAGACTAACACAGCAACACACGGGTGATAGAGGCACTGTAATGACGACACTGAAACTCTAAAATGGTTCAGACTATCGTGTTTCAGGCATGAATAACCGATAATTATTGTTGCATACAGTATACAACTGCTGTATAATATTGACACACACACACATGCCCACCCCCACCACAACCACCACAACCCCCACCACAACCACCACAACCCCCACCACAACCACCACAACCCCCACAGAACCACCTCCCACCACAGATTACCCACACTGGCAGAAACATCAGAGGAAGAAGCCATTACCCACCACAGACAACACCCAGTTATACGACCTCAGGGACGGAGACCACTTACCCCAACCAAACTGGCCTCATTTGCGACAGGAGATTGTAATTCCTCCCGAGAATATCCTTCATCTTTCATTATTTTATCCGGTGTAACGAGCAATACGTCGCCGGCACCGGATGATGCGGCCGCTGGAGACAAAAGTGAAACGTGAGTTACGGCGCGCGATGATGCGACCACTTTGTCAGACGAAAGTGCTTTTAATTAAAGAGTAGGAGGTGGGTGGAGCTTCTTAGTCACTATATAGTGTTTTGTTGCTTGGAGGGAGCCGGTCGGCCGAGCGGACAGCACGCTGGACTTGTGATCCTGTGGTCCCGGGTTCCATCCCGGGTTCGAGCCGGCGAGAAAGTTTCTTTCTCTTACAGTTTCTTTCACCCTATGCCCCTGTTACCTAGCAGTAAAATAGGTACCTGGGTGTTAGTCAGCTGTCACGGGCTGCTTCCTGGGGGGTGGAGGCCTGGTCGAGGACCGGGCCGCGGGGACATTAAAGCCCCGAAATCATCTCAAGATAACCTTGGGGGAGGCGGTCTGGTTATCTTAAACGCCCTGTAGCCGGCTGGTATGTACTGTAGCCTGCTGGGATGTACTGTAGCCGGCTGGGGTTTACTGGAGTAATGTCATTGCAAATATAAGTATTTTCCTTGTATTGAGAATTTGCGTAGAATGAATCATATTTAAGCCTAGAGACGTAGATAGGGGTGGTGTGTGTGTGTGTGTGTGTGTGTGTGTGTGTGTGTGTGTGTGTGTGTGTGTGTGTGTGTGTGTGTGTGTGTGTGTGTGGTGTATTCACCTAGTTTTATTCACCTAGTTGTGTTTGCGGGGGTTGAGCTTTGCTCTTTCGGCCCGCCTCTCAACTGTCAATCAACTGACAGTTGAGTGAGTGAGTGAGTGAGTGAGTGAGTGAGTGAGTGAGTGAGTGAGTTAGTGAGTGAGTGAGTGAGTGAGTGAGTGAGTGAGTGAGTGAGTGTGTGTGTGTGTGTGTGTGTGTGTGTGTGTGTGTGTGTGTGTGTGTGTGTGTGTGTGTGTAGGAAGGTGGGAAGCGGTTAGGCCACGTCCCCAACCAATCATCAGCTGGGGGTGTTTAGCTTTGCTGACCTGACCACAGGACTGGGTAAGGTGGAGGAAGGGGGGAGTGAGATTAGAAATACAGGATGAGGATGGAGATTGAGTAGGATAGGGTCTAACCCTTCCTTGCCTGGCTGTCTGGGGGGCTCTTTTCACCGTACATTTTACGACGCTTCCAGCACAGGCAAATAGCAACTCTGACATTGGTCATGAAACACTTCAACTGCCACCTTAAAACCTTCTGCCAACAGGCACAGGTCTGTGAATCCTTGGTCAAGACACACCATAATTGACACGACAACTATCGATATCAGGGGAAAATATTCTAAAATGATTTCACACCTGGATACACACCTCCTTAAGGTGGGGAAAAAACCCGAGGAACTAATTCAAAAGTTATCACAGAAAGGAAATTGCAATTCTCCCCTTAAGACTGTCAAAGATGGGAAAATTAGGAAAAAAAATGGCGATCGCGAAGAGGACGAGACTAGAAGCTGCTTAACAGCAGAGACCTTTAGAGTCGATAGTGCCCTTGGATGGGCATGTGGTGGCGAGCCTAAACGACTGGCTAGGCTTACTATCCTCCTCTCCAAGGCCCTTCACTCCTCCTCTGTGATTAAGTTAGGGAGTCTGGAAATGACCCGGAGGGCTGGCTCTAATCCCTGCAGTCTTTCACGGCTGACAAATCAATTGGTCTGACTAATTACCCTACCTAAGGCGCCATTCTGCCTTCGCCGCATTTCTTTAACGCGGGAATCTTCATGTTACTAAGTCACACAATTCCATGTTAGTTGTGCTTGCGGGGGGGTTGAGCTCTGGCTCTTTGGTCCCGGCTCTCAATTGTTAATCAAATAGTTGTGTGTTGACTGTGTGAGACACAACGGTGTGTGTGTGTGTGTGTGTGTGTGTGTGTGTGTGTGTGTGTGTGTGTGTGTGTGTGTGTGTGTGTGTGTGTGTGTGTGTGTGTGTGTGTGTAGATAACTCTTTCGGCAGAGCAGTTGCTAAACTTTGACAAACGTCCTTATTGTGTATCACCATAAAGGCCACAGCGCATCCTCGCATTAGGGACAACTCCCAGAACCCACTCCAGGTATAACAACTCAATTTTTATCCACCTAGACACCGCTGGGGCTCGAACCCTGGCTAGAATCACCCTCTACCGTACACCCTCCAGTAAGACGAGCGCCCTAGACGACGCTGGGACTCGAGTGGCTTTACCAGCACCCTGGCAGTAGTTGGATCAAGGGGCACTAGGATAGCGGGTTCAACTATGTACCCAATGCTATCTAACTTTCCCCATATATTACAGATCCCGTCTGACACACACAGGCCTTCACAGACTATATGTAACCGCCAGGGAGGAAGAGACTAGCTGAAGCGTGATTGGGAACCCCGAACCAATCCCCAATCCCCAATCACCAATCCTGTATTAGAATATTTAAAGTTAGGACAGGCAGAAGAAATCAGAGAACTGCGGCTATCAAAGGAGGCCTGGTCGAGGACCGGGCCGCGGGGACGCTAAGGACCCGAAATCATCTCAAGATTACCTCAAGATAACCAGTTCCCAGGGGGCCAGGATTTGTCAACCGCTTACGAAACCTGTACATCTTTGTACCACATCTCAATCATGGTGGCTTTGTTTACATTTATCAACACATTACAGTCTCAAGCAGACTGGTACAGTCTCCAGCAGACTGATACAGTCTCCAGCAGACTGATACAGTCTCCAGCAGACTGATACAGTCTCCAGCAGACTGATACAGTCTCCAGCAGACTGATACAGTCTCCAGCAGACTGGTACAGTCTCCAGCAGACTGGTACAGTCTCCAGCAGACTGGTACAGTCTCCAGCAGACTGGTACAGTCTCCAGCAGACTGGTACAGTCTCCAGCAGACTGATACAGTCTCCAGCAGACTGATACAGTCTCCAGCAGACTGGTACAGTCTCCAGCAGACTGGTACAGTCTCCAGCAGACTGGTACAGTCTCCAGCAGACTGGTACAGTCTCCAGCAGACTGGTACAGTCTCCAGCAGACTGGTACAGTCTCCAGCAGACTGGTACAGTCTCCAGCAGACTGGTACAGTCTCCAGCAGACTGGTACAGTCTCCAGCAGACTGGTACAGTCTCCAGCAGACTGGTACAGTCTCCAGCAGACTGGTACAGTCTCCAGCAGACTGGTACAGTCTCCAGCAGACTGATACAGTCTCCAGCAGACTGGTACAGTCTCCAGCAGACTGGTACAGTCTCCAGCAGACTGGTACAGTCTCCAGCAGACTGGTACAGTCTCCAGCAGACTGATACAGTCTCCAGCAGACTGGTACAGTCTCCAGCAGACTGATACAGTCTCCAGCAGACTGGTACAGTCTCCAGCAGACTGGTACAGTCTCCAGCAGACTGGTACAGTCTCCAGCAGACTGATACAGTCTCCAGCAGACTGGTACAGTCTCCAGCAGACTGGTACAGTCTCCAGCAGACTGGTACAGTCTCCAGCAGACTGGTACAGTCTCCAGCAGACTGATACAGTCTCCAGCAGACTGGTACAGTCTCCAGCAGACTGGTACAGTCTCCAGCAGACTGGTACAGTCTCCAGCAGACTGGTACAGTCTCCAGCAGACTGGTACAGTCTCCAGCAGACTGGTACAGTCTCCAGCAGACTGATACAGTCTCCAGCAGACTGGTACAGTCTCCAGCAGACTGATACAGTCTCCAGCAGACTGATACAGTCTCCAGCAGACTGGTACAGTCTCCAGCAGACTGGTACAGTCTCCAGCAGACTGATACAGTCTCCAGCAGACTGGTACAGTCTCCAGCAGACTGGTACAGTCTCCAGCAGACTGGTACAGTCTCCAGCAGACTGGTACAGTCTCCAGCAGACTGGTACAGTCTCCAGCAGACTGGTACAGTCTCCAGCAGACTGGTACAGTCTCCAGCAGACTGGTACAGTCTCCAGCAGACTGGTACAGTCTCCAGCAGACTGGTACAGTCTCCAGCAGACTGGTACAGTCTCCAGCAGACTGGTACAGTCTCCAGCAGACTGATACAGTCTCCAGCAGACTGGTACAGTCTCCAGCAGACTGGTACAGTCTCCAGCAGACTGATACAGTCTCCAGCAGACTGGTACAGTCTCCAGCAGACTGGTACAGTCTCCAGCAGACTGGTACAGTCTCCAGCAGACTGGTACAGTCTCCAGCAGACTGGTACAGTCTCCAGCAGACTGATACAGTCTCCAGCAGACTGGTACAGTCTCCAGCAGACTGGTACAGTCTCCAGCAGACTGGTACAGTCTCCAGCAGACTGGTACAGTCTCCAGCAGACTGGTACAGTCTCCAGCAGACTGGTACAGTCTCCAGCAGACCCATCAGGATAAACTCCTCGTTACTTCTGACCGGTCTAATTAATCACCCCTAATTAATTAATGATTAATCAATCATTAATCACTAATTTAGTTTAATCATTTAAACTATCTCGTATAGCCTATAGCAGGTCAGTTAATTTAACAGCGACAAATACAACAAAGAATTAAACAAATGGCATTAAACCCCGTCATTCAATGTTCAACCGATTGGCTGTTCAATGCTGTGGGGGGGGGGGGGGAGTGTACTCACCTAGTTGTGCTTGCGGGGGGGGGGGGGTTGAGCTCTGGCTCTTTGGTCCCGCCTCTCAACTGTCAATCAACTGGTGTACAGGTTCCCGAGCCTACTGGGCTCTATCATATCTACGTTTGAAACTGTGTATGGAGTCAGCCTCCACCACATCACTGCCTAATGATGTCTCAGGAGGAGGAATGAGGAGGGGGGAAGATGAGGTATGAGGAAGATGAGGAAGAGTGAGGAGTGAGAAGCACCACTCGCCCGCAGCTGGCGGCGAGAAACACTACTCCAACAGTGATATTTCCGTCTGTGTCAAACGCGGACATAAACATATACACTGTCATTTAGATAAGAGCCGCCCTCTGGGGCGATAGGTGTGGAGAGGCCAGGGGTGGGGGGTGGTGTGGGGCAGGCCAGGGGTGGGGTGGTGTGGGGCAGGCCAGTGGTGGGGTGGTGTAGAGAGGCCAGTGGTGGGGTGGTGTAGGGCAGGCCAGGGGTGGGGTGGTGTAGAGAGGCCAGTGGTGGGGTGGTGTGGGGCAGGCCAGGGGTGGGGTGGTGTGGGGCAGGCCAGTGGTGGGGTTGGTGTAGAGAAACATCACGTTTTGAACCCCATTTCCAGATATAAACAAACCGGATTTTGAGACGAGGAATGGAATGATACGGACACCTGGAGTGCGTCCACCAGAGGACGGGCACAACACTCTCCAAGGGACAGACACCCCAGGTGCTGGGCCAGTTGTGGAGGCCGTAATTAAGGCAACATTTACCTTCGGGTATTACCTTCTCCTTGCCCTACCCTTCCTTCCTCTCTCTCTCTGCACGAGGCAAGGAACACACAGCCGCACAAACAGGCTTATTGAGCCATCGGAAATATTTATAATTTCAACTTGGTAAACAATGTGTGTGTGTACTTACCTAATTGTACTTACCTAATTGTGCTTGCGGGGGTTGAGCTCTGGCTCTTTGGTCCCGCCTCTCAACCGTCAATCAACTGGTGTACAGATTCCTGAGCCTATTGGGCTCTATCATATCTACATTTGAAACTGTGAATGGAGTCAGCCTCCACCACATCACTTCCTAATGCATTCCATTTGCTAACTACTCTGACACTGAAAAAGTTCTTTCTAACGTCTCTGTGGCTCATTTGGGTACTCAGCTTCCACCTGTGTCCCCTTGTTCGCGTCCCACCAGTGTTGAAAAGTTCGTCCTTGTTTACCCGGTCGATACCCCTGAGGATTTTGTAGGTTGTGATCATGTCCCCCTTTACTCTTCTGTCTTCCAGTGTCGTGAGGTGCATTTCCCGCAGCCTTTCCTCATATGTGTGTGTGTGTGTGTGTGTGTGTGTGTGTGTGTGTGTGTGTGTGTGTGTGTGTGTGTATGTGTGTGTGTGTGTGTGTGTGTGTGTGTGTGTGTGTGTGTGTGTATGTGTGTGTGTGTGTGTATGTGTGTGTGTGTGTGTATGTGTGTGTGTGTGTGTGTGTGTGTGTGTGTGTGTGTGTGTGTATGTGTGTGTGTGTGTGTATGTGTGTGTGTGTGTGTGTGTGTGTGTGTGTGTGTGTGTGTGTGTGTGTGTGTGTGTGTGTGTGTGTGTGTGTGTGTGTGTGTGTGTGTGTATGTGTGTACTCACCTATATGTACTCACCTATATGTGCTTGCAGGATCGAGCATTGACTCTTGGATCCCGCCTTTCGAGCATCGGTTGTTTACAGCAATGACTCCTGTCCCATTTCCCTATCATACCTGGTTTTAAAATTATGAATAGTATTTGCTTCCACAACCTGTTCCTGAAGTGCATTCCATTTCCCCACTACTCTCACGCTAAAAGAAAACTTCCTAACATCTCTGTGACTCATCTGAGTTTCAAGCTTCCATCCATGTCCTCTCGTTCTGTTACTATTCCGTGTGAACATTTCGTCTATGTCCACTCTGTCAATTCCTCTGAGTATCTTATACGTTCCTATCATGTCCCCCCTCTCCCTTCTTCTTTCTAGTGTCGTAAGGCACAGTTCCCTCAGGCGCTCTTCATACCCCATCCCTCGTAGCTCTGGGACGAGTCTCGTTGCAAACCTCTGAACCTTTTCCAGTTTCATTATATGCTTCTTCAGATGGGGACTCCATGATGAGGCGGCATACTCTAAGACTGGCCTTACGTAGGCAGTGTAAAGCGCCCTAAATGCCTCCTTACTTAGGTTTCTGAATGATGTTCTAACTTTTGCCAGTGTAGAGTACGCTGCTGTCGTTATCCTATTAATATGTGCCTCAGGAGATAGATTAGGTGTTACGTCCACCCCCAGGTCTCTTTCACGCGTCGTTACAGGTAGGCTGTTCCCCTTCATTGTGTACTGTCCCTTTGGTCTCCTATCTCCTAGTCCCATTTCCATAACTTTACATTTGCTCGTGTTGAATTCTAGTAGCCATTTCTCTGACCATCTCTGCAATCTGTTCAGGTCCTCTTGGAGGATCCTGCAATCCTCATCTGTCACAACTCTTCTCATCAACTTTGCATCATCCGCAAACATCGACATGTAGGACTCTACGCCTGTAAACATGTCGTTAACATATACAAGAAATAGAATTGGTCCCAGCACCGATCCTTGTGGTACTCCACTTGTTACTGTTCGCCAGTCCGACTTCTCGCCCCTTACCGTAACTCTTTGGCTCCTTCCTGTTAGGTAGTTCCTTATCCATTCTAGGACCTTTCCCCCCACCCCCGCCTGCCTCTCGAGCTTGAACAGCAGTCTCATGTGCGGTACTGTATCAAAGGCTTTTTGGCAGTCCAGAAATATGCAGTCTGCCCAACCATCTCTGTCCTGTCTTATCCTCGTTATTTTATCATAGAATTCCAGAAGGTTTGTTAGGCACGATTTCCCTGTCCAGAACCCATGTTGATGTTTGTTCACAAACCTAATGTTCTCCAGGTGTGCAACCAGTCGTAGCCTAATTATTCTTTCCAGTATTTTACAGGGGATGCTTGTCAGTGATACAGGTCTGTAGTTAAGTGCCTCCTCCCTATCTCCTTTCTTGAAGATCGGCACGACATTTGCCTTCTTCCAGCAACTGGGCAATTCTCCTGACATAAGTGACTCATTAAAGATCATTGCCAGAGGCACGCTGAGGGCCTGTGCTGCTTCTTTTAGTATCCACGGTGATACTTTGTCTGGTCCAACTGCTTTAGTTGCATCTAGAGTTGTCAACTGTTTCATTACCTCCTCTGCTGTCACCTCTATATCTGATAGTCTTTCATCTAGGGTAACCCCTTCCAACAATGGGAGCTGCTCAGGCTCGGTAGTGAACACTCCATGGAAACTGGCATTCAGTGCCTCGCAGATTTCCTTGTCACTTTCAGTATATGCCCCCTCTGTCTTCCTTAGTCTTGTCACTTGGTCGTTCACCGACATTTTTCTTCTTATATGACTGTGTAGTAACTTAGGTTGTTTTTTCGCTTTGATTGCAATATCGTTCTCATAGTCCCTTTCCGATGTTCGTCTTATGTTAATGTAATCGTTCCTAGCTCTGTTGTATCTGCTTCTGTTGTCCTCTGTTCTTTGTCTTCTGTACTTCCTCCACTCCCGCCTGCTGGCCATTTTTGCTTCCTGACACTGTCTATTAAACCATGGGTTATTATATTCCTTCTTATTTTTTCCCTTTACCGTTGGTATAAATCTCTCTTCGGCCTCCTGGCATTTCTGTATGACTAGGTCCATCATATCTTGGACTGTTTTTCCTCTAATTTCTTCCTCCCACTGCACTTCACCCAGATAGTCCCTCATCCTCATATAGTCCCCTTTCCTGTAGTCAGCTCTCCTTTCCCAGATCTCTTGTCCCATGGTCATAAGTTTGAATTCCATCATGTAGTCAAAGACTAGGACACAATGGTGTGTGTGTGTGTGTGTGTGTGTGTGTGTGTGTGTGTGTGTGTGTATGTGTATGTGTGTGTGTGAGTGTGTGTGAGTGTGTGTGAGTGTGTGTGAGTGTGTGTGTGTGTGTGTGTGTGTGTGTGTGTGTGTGTGTGTGTGTGTGTGTGTGTGTGTATGTGTGTGTGTGTGTGTGTGTGTGTGTGTGTGTGTGTGTGTGTGTGTGTGTGTACTCACATATCTGTGCTTGCGGGGGTTGAGCTTTGGCTCTTTGGTCCCGCCTCTCAACTGTCAATCAGCTGGTGTACAGATGGTGTACAGGTGTGTGTGTGTGTGTGTGTGTGTGTGTGTGTGTGTGTGTGCGTGCGCGCTTGCTTGCTTGCTTGCTTTCATAATATACATAATCCTCCCACTACGTCAACATTTCACTAACTATACCCCCCTTAAACATCACACCAGACTGTCCGCAAGGACAAACCTCCTTGAAAACCAACCAGTAATTAACACTTCAAATCACCATACAGCCATGACATAATACCAGGTACCATCGAAACACAATTTTTCTAATACATTTTCCCCTTCAGGATATATATATATACCACGAATACAAAAACATACGCTGAAGGAAATGGGGGTCGAAAAACACACCAAAAAATCTAGAGCTTACGAACAGGAATGGCTGAGGGCCGAACAGGAATGGCTGAGGGCCGAACAGGAATGGCTGAGGGCCGAACAGGAATGGCTGAGGGTCAAACAGGAATGGCTGAGGGCCGAACAGGAATGGCTGAGGGTCAAACAGGAATGGCTGAGGGCCGAACAGGAATGGCTGAGGGCCGAACAGGAATGGCTGAGGGCCAAGCAGGTAGTCAGCTTCCCCTTGTTTAGTGAGGGGACTGAGGCGTCGCGGGTCGGGGGACTCGCACAAATACCCCATCTCGGAAATTTGTTGGTCCTGATCAAAAATTGGTACTTTTTTATGGTGATAGGTTCCTGTACACTGCACCAGGGTGGCCGAGGGGAGGATGGGGGGGGGAGGGGGGGAGGGAGGGAGAGAGAGAGAGAGAGAGAGAGAGAGAGAGAGAGAGAGAGAGAGAGAGAGAGAGAAACAGAGACAGAGACAGAGACAGAGAGAGAGACAGAGACAGAGACAGAGACAGAGACAGAGACAGAGACAGAGACAGAGACAGAGAGAGAGAGAGAGAGAGAGAGAGAGAGAGAGAGAGAGAGAGAGAGAGAGAAACAGAGAAACAGAGACAGAGACAGAGACAGAGAGAGAGACAGAGACAGAGACAGAGACAGAGACAGAGACAGAGACAGAGACAGAGAGAGAGAGAGAGAGAGAGAGAGAGAGAGAGAGAGAGAGAGAGAGAAACAGAGAAACAGAGAAACAGAGAGAGAGTGAGAGAGAGACAGAGAGACAGTGAGAGAGAGACAGAGAGACAGTGAGAGAGACAGAGAGAGAGACAGAGAGACAGAGAGAGAGACAGAGAGAGAGACAGAGAGACAGAGACAGAGACAGAGAGACAGAGACAGACAGACATAAAAGATAACATCACTAACAACGCTCCTATACCTAGATTATACATACAGGAGACAACTCAACTCAACCACCGCCTTACAGCTCCACAAAGTACTAACATTTCCCGATGATTTAATTCCCCCAGGAAACTCCAAATTACCTTTAAACATGAATAAAATCAAAACTCCCCCTTCCACACGACCCACTTGAAAAAAAAACTCTGCAAGTGACAAGAACCAGTATCTCTAGCACTGAAAATATAAGATGTTGTAGGGGTAGTTTGAGAGTGTTTTCAAGAGTCGGACGTTAACTACTCTCAGGTTATTACTCTCAGAGCGGTAGTTAGCTGGGACACCACCAAAGCCCTCTTCAAGACCGCGGCAAGCAAGCAACAAGGACAAATGTCCATCTCTTTGAAGATGCGCTCAGGGGGATCTGTAGTCGTTCATCAAGCTCTAAATGAGTCTTGGGTGTGACACAGCCTGGCACTGCACCACCAGCCTGGCACTGCACCACCACCAGCCTGGCACTGTACCACCAGCCTGGCACTGCACCACCACCAGCCTGGCACTGCACCACCACCAGCCTGGCACTGCACCACCAGCAGCCTGGCACTGCACCACCAGCAGCCTGGCACTGCACCACCAGCCTGGCACTGCACCACCAGCCTGGCACTGCACCACCAGCAGCCTGGCACTGCACCGCCAGCCTGGCACTGCACCACCAGCCTGGCACTGCACCACCAGCCTGGCATTGCACCACCAGCAGCCTGGCACTGCACCGCCAGCCTGGCACTGCACCACCAGCCTGGCACTGCACCACCAGCCTGGCACTGCACCACCAGCCTGGCACTGCACCACCAGCAGCCTGGCACTGCACCGCCAGCCTGGCACTGCACCACCAGCCTGGCACTGCACCACCAGCAGCCTGGCACTGTACCGCCAGCCTGGCACTGCACCACCAGCCTGGCACTGCACCACCACCAGCCTGGCACTGTACCGCCAGCCTGGCACTGCACCACCAGCCTGGCACTGCACCACCACCAGCCTGGCACTGTACCGCCAGCCTGGCACTGCACCACCAGCCTGGCACTGCACCACCAGCCTGGCACTGCACCACCACCAGCCTGGCACTGTACCGCCAGCCTGGCACTGCACCACCAGCCTGGCACTGCACCACCAGCAGCCTGGCACTGTACCGCCAGCCTGGCACTGCACCACCAGCCTGGCACTGCACCACCACCAGCCTGGCACTGTACCGCCAGCCTGGCACTGCACCACCAGCCTGGCACTGCACCACCACCAGCCTGGCACTGTACCGCCAGCCTGGCACTGCACCACCACCAGCCTGGCACTGCACCACCAGCCTGGCACTGCACCACCACCAGCCTGGCACTGTACCGCCAGCCTGGCACTGCACCACCACCAGCCTGGCACTGCACCACCAGCCTGGCACTGCACCACCACCAGCCTGGCACTGTACCGCCAGCCTGGCACTGCACCACCACCAGCCTGGCACTGCACCACCAGCCTGGCACTGCACCACCACCAGCCTGGCACTGTACCGCCAGCCTGGCACTGCACCACCACCAGCCTGGCACTGCACCGCCAGCCTGGCACTGCACCACCAGCCACCATGGTACTCCCAGCAGCGAGACAACGACCACCTGCCCCAAAACAATGTTACAATATCTTAAGGGATTCAAAATCCACCTCCTCTCACCTTCCCCTGACAGTAGAAAGAAAGCAAGTAGTTGTTGGCAATGTGCTATAACTCTTTTTTGCTACACAAGTCCACGGCACTGTTGGGTAAACGGATGCTCAAGTCCGTTTGAGTCCGGACTCAAGTCCGTTTGAGTCCGGACTCAAGTCCGTTTGAGTTCGGGCTCACGTCTGTTTGAGTCTAGGCTCAAAGTCCGCCATTCCCATGCTATAAAGCGTCTTATAAGAGCTCGACTTAAATGTTTAACCTTCCTAAGAAACTGGGGGTGAGAGATAAGAGCTTCCTGTTGGGTAGCAGCAAGAGGCGGAGTGATCCAGCAGACTATGGAACCTAGGCTATCTAGCACACAGATAAGACCAGGGTCTAGCCGCATAACAATTGGTCCTTACACTGCACCTGTTATAGTGTAAGGACCAACTAAATACACAATACCAACCCTAACAGCCAGCACAAACACACTAACAGCCCAGAAACGTAAACAAAGGGAGCAGACGGTAACTTATAGAGCGGAAAAGCTTCTATACCTCCGGTGGGTGAGGGGCCGACTTGAGTAACAGATCGGTGAGGGAGTTCTCCTCGAGGGCCACGTATTGGGTCAAGTGGTCTGTCTCACCAGGGAGGGAGAGAGAGGGAGGGGGAGGGAGGGAGAGAGAGGGAGGGAGAGAGAGGGAGGGGGAGGGAGAGAGAGGGGGGGAGAGGGAGAGGGGGGGAGAGGGAGAGGGGGGGAGAGGGAGAGGGGGGGAGAGGGGGAGGGAGGGAGAGGGGGAGGGAGGGAGAGAGGGAGAGGCAAAGGGGAAAGAGTGACAGGTCACTCAGCCTCCCATGCACCTCCACACAGGAAAAATCCCTCATTTACTCACCGCCATACCCACTGACTCCACCGACGACCCCATACTCACCTGGGTAAGAGAAAATCACCAATAAAACACGAAACACAAAACACATATACCGTCCAACATTCAAAAGACAAAAAACCCAATATTACCACAAAATCAAAATTCCTCAGATTATAAATCCAAATGAATACTTTAGTGAGCTGTTGTCCAACCCAATGGAGCAGAGTCCGGGTCCCAGGAAGGTATACACATCTAGCAATATTGTATTCACAAAAGTTGTATTATCTTGCAGCATTTGATCTCTGATAAATGGCTTGTAAACATTGCTCGCCTCCTCGCCTCCTCGCCTCCTCGCGTTGGGGTTTTGCGCCACGCATATGATTACCCAGGTTGTTTTGGCTCTAGTGTAGGGGGGGGGGCGAGGGTCAGTGCCACACCCCACTGGCACTCATCGCAGCTGAGTTGGCACCAAAGGGAACCACACTGCTGATCCTGTAAGCCCTTCACTGAAACATACCCACACCGACACACTCACACACCCACACACACATTCACACACCCACGCGCACACCTACACACACATCCACACACACATCAACACACACATAAACACACACTCACACACCCACGCGCATACCTACACACACATCCACACACACATAAACACACACTCACACACCCACGCGCATACAACAAAGCATGTATAGTCGAAATACAGTGCAGCAACCACACATAGTCAAACTAGAACGCATTAACATAGAATGAGAGGAAAAAATACTAATAATGAGCGACCTAAATCATGGAGAAATAGATTGGGACTCAAGCTCCCCCCTTCCCCGTGCTGGGACACAAACGTGGGGTATAAAATTAATGAAAGTTATCGAAAGGAATTTCTTACCGCAGCATGTGAATGCTGACAAGAGAGAGAGAGACTCACCTACTCTAATGAACCAGAGTAAGACATTGAGAACTTGACGAATAAAGTCCAGAGTCAATTAACCATTGTGTCTGACTCTATGCCTGAAGTAAAAGCAATGGCTACAAGTCATGGGTTTAGGCACTGTGGACCACAGAAAACCCTGTGAGCCCAGGGCCGCCAACCCTGTGAGCAAAGAGCCGCCAACCCTGCGAGACCAGGGTCGCCAACCCTGCAAGACCAGGACCCCCAACCCTGCGAGACCAGGGTCGCCAACCCTGCAAGACCAGGACCCCCAACCCTGCAAGACCAGGACCCCCAACCCTGCAAGACCAGGGCCGCCAACCCTGCGAGACCAGGGCCGCCAACCCTGCAAGACCAGGACCCCCAACCCTGCAAGACCAGGACCCCCAGGACACAGCGTTGACCCAACACGGAAGCTTTCAAATCTCCGGGCGGAGGCACGAGCGGAATATAAAGGCGACAAAGGCGACCACACCGCCTCCTGGTGGCCCCAAGATCATCACCTATTCTGTGGCACCTTTGGACCGCCGGTGTGACCAGCGGAGGAACCGCGGCTGGTCGCACTCATCACAAGACGAATGGCCAGTCTCAAGTGGAACACTGCCAACGTCCAGCCCAGAGGTGAAGGTCTTCCTCTCCAGAGGGGAAAAGGTTTTTTTGTGTTTTATTGGCTCTTGAGGAAATGGTTGGTGGTGCTGACGACGCTGGAACTGATCACTCCGTTAAAGTTACCGCTGAACGCTGCTGCTGCTGCTGTTGCTGTTCTGTTGCTGTTACTGAAAGAGGCGGCAGATGAACTATGTCTTGGGCCTATAATACGTCGTTAACGAATGGAGGTTTTTCGAAAACAGTCTCCGTGGTGTAGTGGTAAGACACTCGCCTGGCGTTCCGCGAGCGCTATGTCATGGGTTCGTATCCTGGCCGGGGAGGATTTACTGGGCGCAATTCCTTAACTGTAGCCTCTGTTTAACGCAACAGTAAAATGTGTACTTGGATGAAAAAACGATTCTTCGCGGCGGGGATCGTATTCCAGGGACCTGCCCGAAACGCTACGCGTACTAGTGGCTGTACAAGAATGTAACAACTCTTGTATATATCTAAAAAAAAAAAAATACAAAAACCTGGAAAACCGTCAACATGACGCCTTAATTGAACTATTCTACGGCAAGGTTGCTGGGATTTTGTGTGGACAAAACAAAAAAGATTGGTGGATTGCATCTTCCTAGACTGCCAAAAAGTCATTGACAGTACCCTTTCATACACGATTGACACAAGTTGGAAAAAGCGGTCTGGAGTAACTGTGAAAGTACTGGAGTGGATTATGTGCTAGCGTTTCACTAACAAGAACATTAAAGAGATTCAGAAGAGTGTATGAACATACAGACCTGAGAGTATATGTAACACCAGCCTAAACACGACAACACACATTAACAACACCATCAGCAGCACATGCAACAACACCAAACATATAAAGCTAAAAAACAAAAAGATAGTTTTCAAAAATCTAACCAAAAAATCCTTTTGAATACTATACACAACGTCTATCAGACCAGTCCTAGAGTGTGCAGCGCCAGCATGGAACCCGCATCTCCTTAAGCTTTAGGAAGATTTAACGCGTATTAGAAAGACTTAAAAGAAGCTACAAGGGCAGCCTAAATGAACAAAAACATTGTCAAAGAGGATGACCAGAGGCTCTATGAGCTATACAACGTGAAAACTATCAATATATAGCACTGAGGCAGGGCTCTGGAGCTTAATCTCAACCCGGAGACACAACCAGGCAAGCACTCCCCCCACCAAACCCATCGTCTGTCACCTCACGTACTCTGCCCGCACCTCCAGCAATGTGACTTCAAAATTATTGCAGCATCGTCGCTATCCGCCTCGGCTGACTTCCCTCAGATTCCTATCGCGTTCCTCGCCTCAAGGTGCGGCGAGAGCCCCTTCGTCCCCACACCATGATTTACGCCGTCCCTCAATGCTTAACATGATATTTATTTACTTAATATATTTATTTAATAGATATACACCATTTTCAACACAGTACAACACAAATGTGTAGTTCCATATGGCAGGCGATGAGTCACAGTAACGGGGCTGAAGTATGTTGACCAGACCACACACTAGAAGGTGAAGGGACGACGACGACGTTTCGGTCCGTCCTGGACCATTCTGACAATCGACGTGAGAATGGCCCAGGACGGATTGAAACGTCGTCGTCCCTTCATTTTCTAGTGTGTGGATTGGTTAACAGTGTATTTCCATTTAACATTGGGGTTGAAATAACGTATTTAGTAACAAGTCTTTGTCCTTCTAGCATCAAGGAAGAATAAAATAAGACTAAACAAACGATAAAGAATTAGAATAAGTGAAGGACGAATAACGGAAGACTTGCAAGGGAGGGAGACAATATTTCCACTCTTAAATGCTATCTGGAGGTTATGTGGAGAGTACAGCACAAGGCTATAGGGAGCCGGTCGGCCGAGCGGACAGCACGCTGGACTTGTGATCCTGTGGTCCTGGGTTCGATCCCAGGCGCCGGCGAGAAACAATGGGCAGAGTTTCTTTCACCCTATGCCCCTGTTACCTAGCAGTAAAATAGGTACCTGGGTGTTAGTCAGCTGTCACGGGCTGCTGCTTCCTGGGGGTGGAGGCCTGGTCGAGGACCGGGCCTGCTGGGGACACTAAAAAAAGCCCCGAAATCATCTCAAGATAACCTCAAGAAGATGGCTATGTAGTAACTATGTAGGACGGTGTGTGCACATGTGCACTGTTATACATGCGTGCGTGCGTGCGTGCGTGCGTGCTGGGAGCAGAGTGAGACAAGCCTGGCTTATTATATCAAGACAACAGATCGACAATGTCTAAATGCATTATTCGCACAATGGAGGCCACGAAAAGTTAACCAGCCCGAGTAATGTCTGCCAAGGTGAGAGAGAGAGAGAGAGGAGTCCGCTATTCTTGTAGTGTAGCTGGCAAGAGTATACTGTTTATCCCACTACCACCACCACCAGAGTACAGCTGCTTGACTCACCAGTACCTACCACCACCAGAGTACAACTGCTTGACTCACCAGTACCTACCACCACCAGAGTACACCCACTTGACTCACCAGTACCTACCACCACCAGAGTACAACTGCTTGACTCACCAGTACCTACCACCACCAGAGTACACCCACTTGACTCACCAGTACCTACCACCACAAGAGTACACCCACTTGACTCACCAGTACCTACCACCACAAGAGTACACCCACTTGACTCACCAGTACCTACCACCACAAGAGTACACCCACTTGACTCACCAGTACCTACCACCACCAGAGTACACCCACTTGACTCACCAGTACCTACCACCACCAGAGTACACCCACTTGACTCACCAGTACCTACCACCACAAGAGTACACCCACTTGACTCACCAGTACCTACCACCACCAGAGTACAGCTGCTTGACTCACCAGTACCTACCACCACCAGAGTACACCCACTTGACTCACCAGTACCTACCACCACCAGAGTACACCCACTTGACTAACCAGTACCTACCACCACCAGAGTACACCCACTTGACTCACCAGTACCTACCACCACCAGAGTACAGCTGCTTGACTCACCAGTACCTACCACCACCAGAGTACAGCTGCTTGACTCACCAGTACCTACCACCACCAGAGTACACCCACTTGACTAACCAGTACCTACCACCACCAGAGTACACCCACTTGACTCACCAGTACCTACCACCACCAGAGTACAACTGCTTGACTCACCAGTACCTACCACCACCAGAGTACAACTGCTTGACTCACCAGTACCTACCACCACCAGAGTACACCCACTTGACTCACCAGTACCTACCACCACCAGAGTACACCCACTTGACTCACCAGTACCTACCACCACCAGAGTACAACTGCTTGACTCACCAGTACCTACCACCACCAGAGTACACCCACTTGACTAACCAGTACCTACCACCACCAGAGTACACCCACTTGACTCACCAGTACCTACCACCACCAGAGTACAACTGCTTGACTCACCAGTACCTACCACCACCAGAGTACAACTGCTTGACTCACCAGTACCTACCACCACCAGAGTACACCCACTTGACTAACCAGTACCTACCACCACCAGAGTACACCCACTTGACTCACCAGTACCTACCACCACCAGAGTACAACTGCTTGACTCACCAGTACCTACCACCACCAGAGTACACCCACTTGACTCACCAGTACCTACCACCACCAGAGTACAACTGCTTGACTCACCAGTACCTACCACCACCAGAGTACAGCTGCTTGACTCACCAGTACCTACCACCACCAGAGTACACCCACTTGACTCACCAGTACCTACCACCACCAGAGTACAGCTGCTTGACTCACCAGTACCTACCACCACCAGAGTACAGCTGCTTGACTCACCAGTACCTACCACCACCAGAGTACACCCACTTGACTCACCAGTACCTACCACCACCAGAGTACACCCACTTGACTCACCAGTACCTACCACCACCAGAGTACAGCTGCTTGACTCACCAGTACCTACCACCACCAGAGTACAGCTGCTTGACTCACCAGTACCTACCACCACCAGAGTACAGCTGCTTGACTCACCAGTACCTACCACCACCAGAGTACACCCACTTGACTCACCAGTACCTACCACCACCAGAGTACAGCTGCTTGACTCACCAGTACCCACCACCACCAGAGTACAGCTGCTTGACTCACCAGTACCTACCACCACCAGAGTACAGCTGCTTGACTCACCAGTACCTACCACCACCAGAGTACACCCACTTGACTCACCAGTACCCACCACCACCAGAGTACACCCACTTGACTCACCAGTACCTACCACCACCAGAGTACAGCTGCTTGCCTAACCAGTACCTACCACCACCAGAGTACACCCACTTGACTCACCAGTACCTACCACCACCAGAGTACACCCACTTGACTCACCAGTACCCACCACCACCAGAGTACACCCACTTGACTCACCAGTACCTACCACCACCAGAGTACACCCACTTGACTCACCAGTACCTACCACCACCAGAGTACAGCTGCTTGACTCACCAGTACCTACCACCACCAGAGTACACCCACTTGACTCACCAGTACCTACCACCACCAGAGTACAGCTGCTTGACTCACCAGTACCTACCACCACCAGAGTACACCCACTTGACTCACCAGTACCTACCACCACCAGAGTACAGCTGCTTGACTCACCAGTACCTACCACCACCAGAGTACACCCACTTGACTCACCAGTACCCACCACCACCAGAGTACAGCTGCTTGACTCACCAGTACCTACCACCACCAGAGTACAGCTGCTTGCCTAACCAGTACCTATCACCACCAGAGTACAGCTGCTTGCCTAACCAGTACCGCATCACGACTCGCATTTGTCACGCCAGATTTAAGGGCAGTCAAATATACTCTGATGAATCACGACTGTAAATTAAAATAAAAAAATCCTGGGGTTATCAGCAATGTAAAATGCCTAGAGCAACAGAGCAAAATCTTGGGAAGACGACCGGGCCGCGGGGACGCTAAGCCCCGGAAGCACCTCAAGGTAACCTCAAGGTAAGATCTTGCAAGATATAGGGTCGTGTCTCATCTCTATACCTCGTTACCTTGCGATGATTTCAGGGTTCAACGTCCCCGCGGCCCGGTCCTCGAACAGGCTTCCCATCCCAAATCCTTATCCTGACCCCTTCCTAATGGTTGGGCACCATTCCTTTCCCCCGTCCCATCCCAAATCCTTATCCTGACCCCTTCCAAGTGCTCTATAGTCGTAATGGCTTGGTGCTTTCCCCCTGATAATTCCCACATTCATAACTTCAGGTCCTCCTGACCTACCTCCGAGCTTAGCTCCTGGGCCCCAACAATGACACAAAGATGACTCTTAATCCTCTATATCAGGATTGAACCCAGTTAATCCTCTATATCAGGATTAAACTCTAGCTCAGGAGTATCAGGTACAAACAAACTTCAACACTGCCCTAGACTTTTGCAACACTCTATTGACTGTTTGATTTAGTGTTTTCACACAGCAAAATGTATGAATATACAATATATGTTTTTTTTACAAACCTCTCGTAACTTTTTACAACAAATCTCTCAACTGGTTAAACATTTGAAAAATTTCAATTTAAACTTTGCTTCAGTAGACAATTTGGTGTCGGGGTGAGCAGGTGGTAAAGGTGGATGGTGCTGGTGGATGGTGCAGGTGGATGGTGCAGGTGGATGGTGCTGGTGGATGGTGCTGGTGGATGGTGCAGGTGGATGGTGCAGGTGGATGGTGCTGGTGGATGGTGCAGGTGGATGGTGCAGGTGGATGGTGCTGGTGGATGGTGCTGGTGGATGGTGCTGGTGGATGGTGCTGGTGGATGGTGTAGGTGGATGGTGCAGGTGGATGGGGCAGGTGGATGGTGCAGGTGGATGGGGCAGGTGGATGGTGCTGGTGGATGGTGCTGGTGGATGGTGCAGGTGGATGGTGCTGGTGGATGGTGCTGGTGGATGGTGCTGGTGGATGGGGCTGGTGGATGGGGCAGGGGGATGGTGCTGGTGGATGGGGCTGGTGGATGGTGCTGGTGGATGGTGCAGGTGGATGGTGCTGGTGGATGGTGCAGGTGGATGGAGCAGGTGGATGGTGCAGGTGGATGGTGCAGGTGGATGGTGCAGGTGGATGGTGCTGGTGGATGGTGCTGGTGGATGGTGCTGGTGGATGGTGCAGGTGGATGGTGTAGGTGGATGGTGCAGGTGGATGGGGCAGGTGGATGGTGCAGGTGGATGGGGCAGGTGGATGGTGCTGGTGGATGGTGCTGGTGGATGGTGCAGGTGGATGGTGCTGGTGGATGGTGCTGGTGGATGGTGCTGGTGGATGGGGCTGGTGGATGGGGCAGGGGGATGGTGCTGGTGGATGGGGCTGGTGGATGGTGCTGGTGGATGGTGCAGGTGGATGGTGCTGGTGGATGGTGCAGGTGGATGGAGCAGGTGGATGGTGCTGGTGGATGGGGCAGGTGGATGGTGCTGGTGGATGGTGTAGGTGGATGGTGCAGGTGGATGGTGCTGGTGGATGGTGTAGGTGGATGGTGCAGGTGGATGGTGCAGGTGGATGGTGCTGGTGGATGGTGCTGGTGGATGGTGCAGGTGGATGGTGCAGGTGGATGGTGCTCGTGGATGGTGCAGGTGGATGGTGCAGGTGGATGGTGCTGGTGGATGGTGCAGGTGGATGGGGCAGGTGGATGGTGCTGGTGGATGGGGCAGGTGGATGGGGCAGGTGGATGGGGCAGGTGGATGGTGCTGGTGGATGGTGCTGGTGGATGGTGCAGGTGGATGGGGCAGGTGGATGGTGCTGGTGGATGGTGCAGGTGGATGGGGCAGGTGGATGGTGCTGGTGGATGGTGCTGGTGGATGGTGCAGGTGGATGGTGCAGGTGGATGGGGCAGGTGGATGGTGCAGGTGGATGGTGCTGGTGGATGGTGCAGGTGGATGGTGCAGGTGGATGGGGCAGGTGGATGGTGCTGGTGGATGGTGCTGGTGGATGGTGCAGGTGGATGGTGCAGGTGGATGGGGCAGGTGGATGGTGCTGGTGGATGGTGCAGGTGGATGGTGCTGGTGGATGGTGCTGGTGGATGGTGCAGGTGGATGGGGCAGGTGGATGGTGCTGGTGGATGGTGCTGGTGGATGGTGCAGGTGGATGGTGCAGGTGGATGGTGCTGGTGGATGGTGCAGGTGGATGGTGCTGGTGGATGGTGCAGGTGGATGGGGCAGGTGGATGGTGCTGGTGGATGGTGCAGGTGGATGGTGCTGGTGGATGGTGTAGGTGGATGGTGCTGGTGGATGGTGCTGGTGGATGGGGCAGGTGGATGGTGCAGGTGGATGGGGCAGGTGGATGGGGCAGGTGGATGGTGCAGGTGGATGGTGCAGGTGGATGGTGCAGGTGGATGGTGCAGGTGGATGGGGCAGGTGGATGGGGCAGGTGGATGGTGCTGGTGGATGGTGCTGGTGGATGGTGCAGGTGGATGGTGCAGGTGGATGGTGCAGGTGGATGGTGCAGGTGGATGGTGCAGGTGGATGGTGCAGGTGGATGGTGCAGGTGGATGGTGCAGGTGGATGGTGCAGGTGGATGGGGCAGGTGGATGGTGCTGGTGGATGGTGCTGGTGGATGGTGCAGGTGGATGGTGCAGGTGGATGGGGCAGGTGGATGGTGCTGGTGGATGGTGCAGGTGGATGGTGCAAGTGGATGGTGCAGGTGGATGGTGCAGGTGGATGGTGCTGGTGGATGGTGCAGGTGGATGGTGCAGGTGGATGGTGCAGGTGGATGGTGCTGGTGGATGGTGCTGGTGGATGGTGCAGGTGGATGGTGCTGGTGGATGGTGCTGGTGGATGGTGCTGGTGGATGGTGCAGGTGGATGGTGTAGGTGGATGGGGCAGGTGGATGGTGCAGGTGGATGGTGCAGGTGGATGGTGCAGGTGGATGGTGCTGGTGGATGGTGCAGGTGGATGGTGCTGGTGGATGGTGCAGGTGGATGGGGCAGGTGGATGGGTTGTTGGTGAGTTGGGATGGACAGGTATAGGACAAGGTTTAGAAGCGACACTCAAGCTTATCGAATGGGTGTGGTGGTAGGTGTGGTGGTGGTGGTGGTGGTGGTGGTGGTGGGTGTGGGTGTGGGTGTGGGTGTGGTGGTGGGTGTGGGTGTGGTGGTGGTGGTGGTGGGGGTGGTGGGGAGTGTGGGTGTAGACGGAGTGTTAGAGACGTCAACCAACACAAAAATCAACCCAAGACCATACACCAACCCACTGGAGAACAGACACCACCACCACCAGCCTCACCAAACAAGCTACCGGACCAAATATGTACTGACACCCCCACATTCCCCTACAATCACTTCACAATCATTCACCATCATAAACCGGTTGAAACCAACCAATTATAACACTCTGCTTTACCGAAACAATGGCGGAACAAATTTAAATCAACCCAAACAAATGGTTTTGTGTCCCTTGGATAAACGAACCACTAAAACCCGCATAACAGGACCGAAGGAACACCTTTACACAACACTAACTCGTTAAAAACACTACCGTGGTCTGCAACACACACACATATGTAACACAATTCTGCAATGTGTTATGTATCATATTTACTAAGTTACATAAACATCACCTTTAATCTACATGTGATCAAAAGAAGAAAAAAAAATTGGAATTTATAAATCTGGTAATTACTTCAGTAGTAATTAGTTACACAGTAGATTGAGAGCTTTAAACTGTAAATTACTGTGTGTGGGGGGGAGGGGGGGGGGGTAACCGTTCCTTCCTTCTCCACCACTCGCTTCATGCAGGTCGGCGTTCAATCCCCGACTGTCCATAAGTGGTTGGGCACCATTCCTTCCCCCCCACCGTCCCATTCCAAATCCTGACCCCCTTCCAAGTGCTATAAAGTTGTAATAGCTTGGCGCTTTCCCCT
>NC_091214.1:21293071-21300571 GCF_040958095.1 Procambarus clarkii
TCAGCTTGGACGAGTATAAAACCTGAGGTTGTTCAGTCGAACCATCAATTAGGAAGTATGCCCTGAACAAGGGGCAACACCTCCCCCCTGACTCAACGATATGCAACCCGTTCTCGCACTTTTTTACGGTCAATATTGACTTATTAAATAAGTGCATATGTGACATACTAATTTATTGTGAATATTTTAGTTTACCTCGAAAAGCTTCATAGAAAACACCGACCTTACCTAACCTTCTTAGTATGTTAAGATAAGCATCTTATTGCTTCTTATTTACAATTATTACTTAACCTATTATAGGTATAGGTTATAGACTGAGATCCAACTACGAGCTTTTTAACCGCTATACCTATTATAGGTATAGGTTAAGTAATAATTGTAATTACGAAGCAATAAGATGCTTATCTTAACATACTAAGAAGGTTAGGTAAGGTCGGTGTTTTCTATGAAGCTTTTCAAGGTAAACTAAAATATTCACAATAAATTAGTATGTCACATATGCACTTATTTAATAAGTCAATATTGACTGTAAAAAAGTGCGAGAACGGGTTGCAATGTCATTCGAGTACCAAATGACAAGACAGACAACGGATTACTGCCCCTTTAACAAACCTCGCTCGAACGCAAACTTCGAACCGAGAGCCTCCAACCCCTCAAGAAGCTTTTCAAACTTTTTTTCCCAGCTTCTTTTTTGAGTTCTGTCGATTCACAAACAACTTTTTTCCTCGCCTGACAGGAAAAGCTCCCAAGAAAAACTTTGCATGGGGATAAATGGCAACACACACATACAGGCACACAAAAATTTTTCCTTGCAAAACCGAAACACAACAAAAAATATAACAAAAATATATCTATTATATTAAATATAACTATACATCATTATTTACGACGGTGAAAAGAGAGAGAGAGAGAGAGAGAGAGAGAGAGAGAGAGAGAGAGAGAGAGAGAGAGAGAGAGAGAGAGAGAGATAGGGAGAGAGAGGGAGAGAGAGAGAGAGAGCGAGAGAGAGAGAGAGAGAGAGAGAGAGAGAGAGAGAGAGAGAGAGAGAGAGAGAGAGAGAGAGAGAGAGAGAGAGAGAGAGAGAGAAAGAGAGAGAGAGAGAGAGAGAGAGAGACGACACCTGCAGTAGGAGGAGAGAGAGACAGACTTACTAACGGATCCAGACCACCTAAAACCAACTCCACTACGGGCTCACCATAGCCCGTGCTACTTGGAACTTTGTTCTAGGTAGCAAATCTTTAACAACAACAACCTAAAACCAATTTAAGGAAACTACAATCACCACAATGTGCAAACAACTCACAACCCAATCACGGAAGGAGAAATCTTCTCAAACCCTGAGGCCGCGACGCTCCGTATAAAGCACAAGAGGCCAGAGATCGCAGCGACGTCGTACCCATGACAAGAGCGCAAGAGGCCAGAGATCGCAGCGACGTCGTACCCATGACAAGAGCGCACGAGGCCAGAGATCGCAGCGACGTCGTACCCATGACAAGAGCGCAAGAGGCCAGAGATCGCAGCGACGTCGTACCCATGACAAGAGCGCACGAGGCCAGAGATCGCAGCGACGTCGTACCCATGACAAGAGCGCAAGAGGCCAGAGATCGCAGCGACGTCGTACCCATGACAAGAGCGCACGAGGCCAGAGATCGCAGCGACGTCGTACCCATGACAAGAGCGCAAGAGGCCAGAGATCGCAGCGACGTCGTACCCACGACAAGAGCGCAAGAGGCCAGAGATCGCAGCGACGTCGTACCCATGACAAGAGCGCAAGAGGCCAGAGATCGCAGCGACGTCGTACCCATGACAAGAGCGCAAGAAGCCAGAGATCGCCGCGACACACGTACCCATGACAAGAGCGCAAGAGGCCAGAGATCGCAGCGACGTCGTACCCATGACAAGAGCGCAAGAGGCCAGAGATCGCGGCGACGTCGTACCCATGACAAGAGCGCAAGAGGCCAGAGATCGCGGCGACGTCGTACCCATGACAAGAGCGCAAGAGGCCAGAGATCGCGGCGACGTCGTACCCATGACAAGAGCGCAAGAGGCCAGAGATCGCGGCGACGTCGTACCCATGACAAGAGCGCAAGAGGCCAGAGATCGCAGCGACGTCGTACCCATGACAAGAGCGCAAGAGGCCAGAGATCGCAGCGACGTCGTACCCATGACAAGAGCGCAAGAGGCCAGAGATCGCAGCGACGTCGTACCCATGACAAGAGCGCAAGAGGCCAGAGACCGCAGCGACACACGTACCCATCCTCAGAGTACACAGCCTCGATCAATCTAAGCTACGACCTTCCAGAAGAACGGAAGAGTCGACCGCTGGAAAAAAAAACGGCCGACCGCCCCTCACAAGGTTCGGAAATTGCTTCTCATTGTGCACGATGCTTCACTGTCAGGCTCCTCACTGTCAGGCTCCTCACTGTCGGGCTCCTCACTGTCGGGCTCCTCACTGTCAGGCTCCTCACTGTCGGGCTCCTCACTGTCGGGCTCCTCACTGTCGGGCTCCTCACTGTCAGGCTCCTCACTGTCGGGCTCCTCACTGTCGGGCTCCTCACTGTCGGGCTCCTCACTGTCAGGCTCCTCACTGTCAGGCTCCTCACTGTCGGGCTCCTCACTGTCGGGCTCCTCACTGTCGGGCTCCTCACTGTCAGGCTCCTCACTACTAAATATTTCAATGCTGGTGACCTCTCTGAGCCTCTCCGCCCGACACCTTACATCCAATACAAAGATTAATTGCCAAGCGGATTTTAAAGCCGCAAAAAGCTAAAAGAACTCTTTCCGGTGTCGAACGCGAGAACGGTTGGGCAGTGATGGCTGTGCATCCTAACAAACACAAGGTAATATTACGATAGCATGTTGGCTTACTGTAACTATGATGGAATGTTTTGGGACATGATGGCGGCGGGATTCGATCCTGCCGTTCCGTTCCCAAGATGTCATGACAGATGTGTGACGGTCTCGCTTCATGCAGGTCGGTGTTCAATCCCCGACACCATTCCTTACCCCTCCGTCCCATCCCCTAATCGTTATCCTGACCCCTTCTAAGTGCTATATAGTCGTAATGGCATGGCGCTTTCCCTTGAAATCTCTCTGCCTCCCCGTTACTTTACATTTTTCGGGGTTGATGTCAAGGAGCCTTTGTTCCGTCCGTCCTTACAAGTGCACCTGGCCGAGGTCTTCCTACGTACTTCAGTAGACTCCTGGTATGGAGCAAGGATATGAAATCTCCTACTATCTGTGGCATACTGATAACTGATAGAGCTTTCGACTTTCTTTAAGCCAGCATCAGAGGTGAATCCAATTATATACAATTATGCATTGTATGATGTATTTTAGGAACAATGACTCTCGGTGAGTATCCAGTTTGCCTCTACGTTTACGACTCTGTTTCCTGCCCGAGAGGTACCCTCTCCTGCACCCATCATGGCTCTTCGTGCAGTTAAACCAGCATGATCTTAAGTTTGTATAAGAACCTCTTGTGCGCGGGACGATGTCAAACGCTTTCTGGCAGCCAGGAAATTGTTCTGTCCACCCACTCTTCTCTCTCTCCTTTTATCATTATCATAAGACTCTAATAGTTTAGTTTGGCAGGACGTAACCCCGCTGAACTTATGCTGGTGTTTAGATATATCAAAATGTCTCTAAGTGATTCTCGAGTCTTCTAATGCTTCTATGGGACCAGCTGCTTGAGGGACCAGTAGCTCCTTGAAAGATCAGCAGGTCCTTGAACGACCAGTAGGTCCTTGAAGGACCAGCAGCTCCTCGAGGGCCCAGCAGCTCCTTGAAGGACCAGCAGGTCCTCGAGGGCCCAGCAGGTCCTTGAAGGACCAGCAGCTCCTTGAAGGACCAGCAGCTCCTCGAGGGCCCAGCAGCTCCTTGAAGGACCAGCAGCTCCTTGAAGGACCAGCAGGTCCTCGAGGGCCCAGCAGGTCCTTGAAGGACCAGCAGCTCTTCGAGGGCCCAGCAGGTCCTTGAAGGACCAGCAAGGTCCTCGAGGGCCCAGCAGGTCCTTGAAGGCCCAGCAGGTCCTTGAAGGCCCAGCAGGTCCTCACACACTCCCCAACAGAGACACACATGTCATACTTCAACCTCATTACCCACATTGAGTGTGAGAAAGTGGGAGACCACATCAAGGTAGACGACAGGTGATGACGCCAGGCGAAGACGAACACCCTCTCACCCTTCTCTGTCAATCCGTCATGGCTGCCAACCCTCCCACACCAAAACACACTAAACCTGACTCACTTTTACACACACACACACACTTTTTAGCACCCAAATTTATGCAAATACACGTCGTAAATCAACATTATATCCGCATTAAAATGTATGAAGATCCCCCCACTCTCCCCAGGGGGTGGGGGGGGGGGGGGGGTGGGGGGGGGGGCAGGTGCCACCCTTCCCCTGGCACTGGGTAGTGCCAGGGTGCCTCTGGCGGCACTCTCTATCTCCAATCACTCATCCTGCGGCACCTTCTGGGGCACGGTTGACAGACGCCGCCACATTTAAATCTTCACCTAAAGCTCAAGGGACCCCCCCAAGAGGGGAGGGGAAGGAGTTCAAGAGGCAAGGGCAGGGTTATCAGACCCCCTAGAGACAAGGGAAGGGTTATCACACCCCCTAGAGACAAGGGGAGGGTTATCACACCCCTAGAGACAAGGGGAGGGTTATCACACCCCCTAGAGACAAGGGAAGGGTTATCACACCCCCTAGAGACAAGGGGAAGGGTTATCACACCCCCTAGAGACAAGGGGAGGGTTATCACACCCCTAGAGACAAGGGGAAGGGTTATCACACCCCCTAGAGACAAGGGGAGGGTTATCAGGGCCCTCAAAACGATACAAAACGAATGAATTAGGGCCTGAGAGGCACGAGGGAAAAGATATCAGGTCCCTAGAAGCAAAGATAATAACTTGATTGTTTTTCTGAACACTGATACTTAAAAAATAAAGGCATAAAATGATTAGGGTTGAGTAAGTCACCTTTAAAAACCCAGCAGAAGGTGGGCGGTATAAATAAAGCAACACGAGATAATAAGCAACACACTAACCAGGAGAAGATGGTAAACAGTAATCTTTAGCAGCTTGAGGAGCACACTACACTAGGAGGAGATCCGCCTGCCAGCCCTTGACGCTTTAATCAAATCTTGATGGAGGAGGAGGGTAGGAGAGAGGGAGAGGCAGGTGAGAAGGGAGGGAAGGAAGAAGGGAGGGAAGGAAGAAGGGAGGAAGATCTTAGATCTTTGCCTTAAAGTGTGTCTAAACACAGCAATTGTCGAGCTCACAATTTTGAAGACTTCGGCAAGAAGTCTTCAAATCAGTCTACACAACCCACCTTGATACCAATTACATCACTGATATCCTCATGGGGGAACTAATCACCAGGAAATCATGGATTTAACTGATATCAAGATGCTTAACGTAACCCCCCCCCCCCCAACACTGACGCCCTCTAAGAAGCCTTCTTTATCCAAGCTCAGCCAATCCTTAATATGGATGACTAATCACAGCAACTCAAGTTAGACAGTAACCATGAGCATCTAAAGTGATCTAGTGTTCCGTCACCCTCCACAAGGTAGAAGGTATTTGCCTGGAATGGAAAATATCCGAAAGAAAATTTACAATAGTCAGAATGTTGTTGTGTTTAATGGCATGTGTATTAGAGAAAACCTGCTCCCAATATATATATATATATATATATATATATATATATATATATATATATATATATATATATATATATATATATATATATATGTCGTACCTAGTAGCCAGAACGCACTTCTCAGCCTACTATGCAAGGCCCGATTTGCCTAATAAGCCAAGTTTCTATAGCCATAGTTTCTATATTTCTTAAGCCAACTATATTAAGCCAATATATATATATATATATATATATATATATATATATATATATATATATATATGTATATATATATATATATATATATATATATATATATATATATATATATATATGTATATATATATATATATATATATATATATATATATATATATTGCCAGAAATGTTATGCAGATGGAAGTGAAAGAGAAGCTTGGCTCATATTCCCTTTACGACACCCAAGACGATGGGGCTTGAAGCCTGAATACACACACCAGTCTTATGCTTCAGACTTCAGACGGTCTACCACCATCAATACATAACGACAGCGCTCGTCTCCTGGCATATGTATGACCCTTATGTACACCGCTACATACACGTCCGCCAGACATTGATGCTCAGGTACCCGCCATCATCAACGCCTTTGGGAGCCGGTCGGCCGAGCGGACAGCACGCTGGACTTGTGATCCTGTGGTCCTGGGTTCGATCCCAGGCGCCGGCGAGAAACAATGGGCAGAGTTTCTTTTACCCTATGCCCCTGTTACCTAGCAGTAAAATAGGTACCTGGGTGTTGGTCAGCTGTCACGGGCTGCTTCCTGGGGTGGAGGCCTGGTCGAGGACCGGGCCGCGGGGACACTAAAGCCCCGAAATCATCTCAAGATAACCTCCCCGTAATATTTGACAACACAGAAAAAAAGAAACTTGGATAATATCTTAGCTTATCATTCGCCCTTTTGTTTATTTACATGCGATCAGCTGATAGAGAGAGAGAGAGCCACATGCTGGTGCTATAGAAGCCCCGGCATTACCGCCCTTCCGTACCCCTGCTAGTAAGGGCTAATTCCCCTGGCCATCTTCCCCGGGGGGAAGATACGACCATTCATGACTCCACCTTAATGGCTACACCCATGACGTCATCAGCCAGATTTGAACGATCCATCTGTATCAAATTCAAACCGTCAATGTTGTTCAATTACATTTTTTCGACTTTGACTTCCTTGATAAATATAGATTTGGATCTAGTGTCATAACATCGATATGAAATACCTGATCAATAAGCGTCCTGAGCAGTGTCACCTGCACCCTCCTTGTCTGCATTACCTTCATCGTCCTGAGCAGTGTCACCTGCACCCTCCTTGTCTGCATTACCTTCATCGTCCTGAGCAGTGTCACCTGCACCCTCCTTGTCTGCATTACCTTCATCGTCCTGAGCAGTGTCACCTGCACCCTCCTTGTCTGCATTACCTTCATCGTCCTGAGCAGTGTCACCTGCACCCTCCTTGTCTGCATTACCTTCATCGTCCTGAGCAGTGTCACCTGCACCCTCCTTGTCTGCATTACCTTCATCGTCCTGAGCAGTGTCACCTGCACCCTCCTTGTCTGCATTACCTTCATCGTCCTGAGCAGTGTCACCTGCACCCTCCTTGTCTGCATTACCTTCATCGTCCTGAGCAGTGTCACCTGCACCCTCCTTGTCTGCATTACCTTCATCGTCCTGAGCAGTGTCACCTGCACCCTCCTTGTCTGCATTACCTTCATCGTCCTGATCTAAGTTACCTTCACCGGCCTCATCCGCACTGGGAGTCACTTCCACAGACGTTTCACTTACAGAGTTGTGGGTTACTTCATCTACCTCACCTGGAACTACAGTAT
>NC_091214.1:21305571-21312899 GCF_040958095.1 Procambarus clarkii
TCAGGACATTAAACTTCTTTATTTCCTTGTGGACATGACTTGGGGTTCATTTCTGTTTCTAGGTTCCATCTGTGTCCTCCTGTCCTACTTTCTCTCTATTTGAAGAGGCTCCCAATGTTCATCTTGTCTACTCCTCTCAGTATTTTGTACATTGTGACCATATCCATTCTGTTTCTTCCATCCTCTAAGGTTGTGAGAGTTAGTCATTAACCTGTCCTCATAGCACTGTAATATATATATATTTATCAATGCATATACACTGAGAAATACACTTCTCTGTGAATATATATATATACCGGATATATACACCATTATGTGTATATATCCCTCTAAAAACGGAGCTGATTTGGAAAATGTTTGTATTTCATCTCAAGTTAAGAGAGTGAAACATGGCTGGATATTACCATAGACTTCACGAGTGAAATGACCACCAGTAAGTCACATGATCTCCCGCACTACATCACTGAATGCCCAGTTATTAGACCTTTCAGACCAGTTGGCATGAGGTACCTGGAGCTCTGCAATTACTTTATTCACTCTCGTATTCTTGAAGATATCCTCACAGTATACCCAAAATTTGCCAGTGCAGGCTATTAAACACATGGCTCTGTATGACTAACCATCCTGCGAGATGGGGACTTGTATTACCACTGCTACCTTATTCACTCTTGAGTTGATGATATCCTCAAAATGCTTCTGGAGTCTGCCAGTGCAGACTGCCCATCACATGCCTCTGTATGACTAACCATCTTGTGTGATGGGGATTTTTTAGCATCACCTAGTTAGCTTTTTTGACACACTGTACTCCACTTCATATAGTCTAGAGTAGCTGCACTAATGCAGATGTGCCTAATGTATTAATAAAAAAAAGCAAGTAGGTTTATAGACTCAATACTTGCATCAGGCTATCAGTGACAGGTTAAACAACTGTCTGAACTCTATATAAACACAACTATATAGCACTACAACTAGCTACCAATTTATAACACACATCAGGAGGAGGAAGAATAATTGTCTGAGATCCAAAGTCTGCTCTTCAAGCACTTGGAAACTTTCCCTACAAGAGGGACAGCAAGAACCTCATAATAACTATCACAAAATAACCTGCTCGCTGCACAGATTAAAGTATTTAGCGTATCGTTCGTGTATGATACCATCTCCCATTCAAATCCCATCCAACAAAAGGTTAAAAAAGCGTCAAGATAAACAACAGCCCTGCACTTTTCTACACGTGTCCGAGTCCTGGCCTTCAGGGGCTGTAAACACACAAACAATCCAATTAATTTCACAATTTTCCTAAATAATAAATGGCATTGCATCGTTTGATGACTGCATAAACTAGAGGACAGATATGCGAATGAATGAATATATATATATATATATATATATATATATATATATATATATATATATATATATATATATATATATATATATATATATATATATATATATATATATATATATATATATATATATATATATATATATATATATATATATATATATATATATATATTATAAAATTCTTTTCGCGACAGCAAGGCTCATTATAAGGTGTTTTTAATTCATTATATTTGATAAAGACTGGAGCACCTTTAAAAAAAAAAACAGGTTGTGTTTTTATTTATGTTATGAAGTAGCGTGGTTAATGAGTTTGTGTGGGGGGGTCCTGCTGGGAGGGGGGGGGGTGGGGGGGAGGGATAGGTGGTTCAGAATGTTGTGGGGAGGTTGTTAAGGGCACGCTGTGGATAGATGGAGCTTGGGATAGAGTTGGAAGGATGAGATCAATTCGAAACTTGTACACGAAGCTCCAGACGACACCAGACTAAGACTGCTGTGGCGCCCGGGAGTTAGAAGATCAGGAATCAGCGGACCAATCAGTGGCGTAGCTAACAGGAAGCCACGATTCAGCGAACCAATCAGTGGCGTACCCCAACAGGAAGCCACGATTCAGCGAACCAATGAGCGGCGTACCCAACAGGAAGCTACGATCCAGCGAACCAATCAACGCCGTACCCAACAGGAAGCCACGATTCAACGAACCAATGAGCGCCGTACCCCACAGGAGGCCACGATTCAGCGAACCAATCAGCGGCGTACCCAACAGGAAGCCACGATTCAGCGAACCAATCAACGCCGTACCCCAACAGGAGGCCACGATTCAGCGAACCAATCAGCGCGCGCGCATCATCAGGAGGTCGGTTAATCAACTGACACTTTCATCCCGGGACAAAATTGGCGGGAGAGATGACGAGCGCCCGGCGCCCACACACCGACCCGGCCGTACAGACCAGAATAAAACAGAAAAGCTTCAAACAAACACAGCCCTCGCCGGCCCAACACACATCGTAAACAAATAAACGTCCATCAGATTCAATAAATTCGATTAACTAAACACAATGAACAAACAAACACCTACGCGACCCACTAAACACGTGATAAACAAAGAAAATAATGGTCCACAGGTGTTGGTGAGAGTGCTCACCTACCAGTGCTAACTAAGTCTTCAGTGCCCCTACCGGGCAGCGAGATCTGGCTCTTGGACCCCGCCATATGGCTAGGGGGGTGGGTGGTGGCAGGTGTGGGTAGTGGCAGGTGTGGGTGGTGGCAGGGGTGGAACTGCTAACCATGAGAGGTTGGCGGTGGCGGCTCTTAACACAATTAAGAGCGTTATTCAAAATATAAAAAGTTTTTTTGACTTTATGGTTCAGTTTGATGGTGAATATGTCAAAGGCAACGAAGAGGGGAAGTCCACGTATAGTGTGTGTGTGTGTGTGTGTGTGTGTGTGTGTGTGTGTGTGTGTGTGTGTGTGTGTGTGTGTGTGTGTGTTAGGAACACACGTTGTTCCTAACTAACCTATATCCATTAACCCCTTTGGTTACGAGGAATTAATATCTCTTCACATATGAGGAATCTAATGCCATCCTCTATACCCTAAAGAGAACTCACATCCACTCTGTATAGTGCGATTATCCAAGCTGTCCAGCTTAATCCTAGCGGGATATTGTAAGGATAAGATCAAACTGAAGCATAACAATGTATTCCGATCGCTTCTAGATATGAAGCTTATAGTACCCTACTGAACTTGATTTCGAACACTAAGTACCCTACTGGACTTGATTTCGAACACTAAGTACCCTACTGGACTTGATTTCGAACACTAAGTACCCTACTGGACTTGATTTCGAACACTCAGTACCCTACTGAACTTGATTTCGAACACTAAGTACCCTACTGGACTTGATTTCGAACACTAAGTACCCTACTGGACTTGATTTCGAACACTCAGTACCCTACTGAACTTGATTTCGAACACTAAGTACCCTACTGGACTTGATTTCGAACACTAAGTACCCTACTGGACTTGATTTCGAACACTAAGTACCCTACTGGACTTGATTTCGAACACTAAGTACCCTACTGGACTTGATTTCGAACACTAAGTACCCTACTGGACTTGATTTCGAACACTAAGTTGGTTTCGAACACTAAGTACCCTACTGGACTTGATTTCGAACACTCAGTACCCTACTGGACTTGATTTCGAACACTCAGTACCCTACTGGACTTGATTTCGAACACTCAGTACCCTACTGGACTTGATTTCGAACACTCAGTACCCTACTGGACTTGATTTCGAACACTCAGTACCCTACTGGACTTGATTTCGAACACTCAGTACCCTACTGGACTTGATTTCGAACACTCAGTACCCTACTGGACTTGATTTCGAACACTCAGTACCCTACTGGACTTGATTTCGAACACTCAGTACCCTACTGGACTTGATTTCGAACACTCAGTACCCTACTGGACTTGATTTCGAACACTCAGTACCCTACTGGACTTGATTTCGAACTCTAAAAGCCTTGGCTTTCTATTTTAGATTCCCTTCGATTCCCTGATCTTACTTTTCTATTTTCAATGTATTTAGTGATTATATGATAGCTCGGTTTTGTTTGCATAGGTGGAGGAGGAGAGAGGTGATGGAAGGAGAAGGAGAGATTGGGAAGAGAGAGGAAGAGATAAGGAAGAGATAAGGAAGATAGGAAGAGGAGAAAAACAAGAATACACCACCAAACACCCAATTTCGGCTGTCTAATTTGAGGCACGTGACAGAGCAACAGGGATTAACAACCTCCAAGTTTCGGATCTTAATTGAAGAAATATGTCTCAGACAAGGGAGAGGGGGGGGGGGGTAGGGGGACAGGGAGGAGTCCCTTCAGAGGGTCGTAATAAACTGGACTCATAACTCTGCTGTTAGCGATAAACTGCTCAGACGCCAGGACCTAACAGCCAATCAGAAGCCAAGGAAGGGGAATAGTTCGCCAGGAGTTAGTTAGCGACGTCGCAAAGCGATACATATTTGCCAAAGATGTAAACATAGAATTATTTTACAACTTTTCGGTGTATTTACATTAATGAGTTCACTCTAATTTTTGGGTCACGTTCAGGGATAAGGTGCACATATTTGCTCGTTGGTCGGTAAGATGTTGTGGTGACCTTAACAACAGGTTGATGTTGATTGACCTTAATTACCCTCTCATGTTGATCCCAGTTTCTTGCGCGCGAGCGAGCGTGCGCGTGCGAGCGAGCGTGCGCGTGCGAGTGTATACGCATGCGTGCGTGCGAGAGAGAGCAGTAGCCCTGTGAGGTTTGGGGCCAGCAAGACAGAGATCATTGTAGGAGTGATGGACAGTGACGGAGGAAACTAGATTTATTCCTCCAAGGAGTGCCGGACCAACCGGGCTGTGGTGGATATATGGGCCTGAGGGCCGCTCCAAGCAACAGCCTGGTGGACCAAACTCTCACAAGTCGAGCCTGGCCTCGGGCCGGGCTTGGGGAGTAGAAGAACTCCCAGAACCCCATCAACCAGGTATCAACCAGGTATCAACCGAACACTCCGAACACCGAACACTCCGAACACCGAACCCCGAACACTCCGAACTTGGTGTGAAACAATCCCCCCCCCCCCTCAATCCTCCCCATGATCTAATACTTACATACAAAGAATACAATAAGAAACAGAATACATTATACAATATTAAGCATATCATATTAGAAAAATATTTAACATTTCTTAAAACCAGAAAAACCTGAGTTACGAATTACCAAACAAAATGATCGGCCAATCAACGAAGCGAAAAATATTAAAATATCAGGTGAAGGGTGACAGGTGACAGGTGAGAGTCCCAGGTGACAGGTGACAGGTAAGTGACAGGTGACAGGTAAGTGACAGGTGACAGGTAAGTCCCAGGTGACAGGTGACAGGCAAGACCCAGGTGACAGGTGACAGGTGAGTCCCAGGTGACAGGTGAGAGTCCCAGGTGACAGGTGACAGGTGAGTGACAGGTGACAGGTGAGTCCCAGGTGACAGGTGAGAGTCCCAGGTGACAGGTGACAGGTGAGTGACAGGTGACAGGTGAGAGTCCCAGGTGACAGGTGAGAGTCCCAGGTGACAGGTGACAGGTGAGTCCCAGGTGACAGGTGAGAGTCCCAGGTGACAGGTGACAGGTAAGTGACAGGTGACAGGTAAGTGACAGGTGACAGGTAAGTCCCAGGTGACAGGTGACAGGCAAGACCCAGGTGACAGGTGACAGGTAAGTCCCAGGTGACAGGTAAGTCCCAGGTGACAGGTGAGAGTCCCAGGTGACAGGTGAAGGTCCCAGGTGACAGGTGACGGTCCCAGGTGACAGGTGACGGTCCCAGGTGACAGGTGACGGTCCCAGGTGACAGGTGAAGGTCCCAGGTGACAGGTGACAGGTAAGTGACAGGTGACAGGTAAGTCCCAGGTGACAGGTGACAGGCAAGACCCAGGTGACAGGTGACAGGTAAGTCCCAGGTGACAGGTGAAGGTCTCAGGTGACAGGTGAAGGTCCCAGGTGACAGGTAAAGGTCCCAGGTGACAGGTGAAGGTCCCAGGTGACAGGTAAAGGTGACAGGTGACAGGTGACAGGTAAGTCCCAGGTGACAGGTGAGAGTCCCAGGTGACAGGTGAGAGTCCCAGGTGACAGGTAAGTCCAAGGTGACAGGTGAAGGTCTCAGGTGACAGGTGAGAGTCCCAGGTGAAGGTAAGTCCCAGGTGACAGGTGAAGGTCCCAGGTGACAGGTGAAGGTCCCAGGTGACAGGTGACGGTCCCAGGTGACAGGTGACGGTCCCAGGTGACAGGTGACGGTGACAGATGACGGTCCCAGGTGACAGGTGACGGTCCCAGGTGACAGGTGACGGTCCCAGGTGACAGGTGACGGTCCCAGGTGACAGGTGACGGTCCCAGGTGACAGGTGAAGGTCCCAGGTGACAGGTGACGGTCTCAGGTGACAGGTGAGAGTCCCAGGTGACAGGTAAGTCCCAGGTGACAGGTGAAGGTCCCAGGTGACAGGTGAAGGTCTCAGGTGACAGGTGAGAGTCCCAGGTGACAGGTAAGTCCCAGGTGACAGGTGAAGGTCCCAGGTGACAGGTGAAGGTCCCAGGTGACAGGTGACGGTCCCAGGTGACAGGTGACGGTCCCAGGTGACAGGTGACGGTCCCAGGTGACAGGTGACGGGTGAAGGTCCCAGGTGACAGGTGACGGTCTCAGGTGACAGGTGAGAGTCCCAGGTGACAGGTAAGTCCCAGGTGACAGGTGAAGGTCCCAGGTGACAGGTGAAGGTCTCAGGTGACAGGTGAGAGTCCCAGGTGACAGGTAAGTCCCAGGTGACAGGTGAAGGTCCCAGGTGACAGGTGAAGGTCCCAAGTGACAGGTGACGGTCCCAGGTGACAGGTGACGGTCCCAGGTGACAGGTGACGGTCCCAGGTGACAGGTGACGGTCCCAGGTGACGGTCCCAGGTGACAGGTGACGGTCCCAGGTGACAGGTGACGGTCCCAGGTGACAGGTGACGGTCCCAGGTGACAGGTGAAGGTCCCAGGTGACAGGTGACGGTCTCAGGTGACAGGTGAGAGTCCCAGGTGACAGGTAAGTCCCAGGTGACAGGTGAAGGTCCCAGGTGACCGGTGAAGGTCCCAGGTGACAGGTGACGGTCCCAGGTGACAGGTGACGGTCCCAGGTGACAGGTGACGGTCCCAGGTGACAGGTGACGGTCCCAGGTGACAGGTGACGGTCCCAGGTGACAGGTGACGGTCCCAGGTGACAGGTGACGGTCCCAGGTGACAGGTGACGGTCCAGGTGACAGGTGACGGTCCCAGGTGACAGGTGACGGTCCCAGGTGACAGGTGACGGTCCCAGGTGACAGGTGAAGGTCCCAGGTGACAGGTGACGGTCCCAGGTGACAGGTGACGGTCCCAGGTGACAGGTGAAGGTCCCAGGTGACAGGTGAAGGTCCCAG
>NC_091214.1:21313399-21318399 GCF_040958095.1 Procambarus clarkii
GTGTGGTGGTGCCCTAGAGGGTGTGTGGTGGTGCCCTAGAGGGTGTGTGGTAGTGCCCTAGTGTGTGGTGGTGTTCTAGGGTGTGTGGTGGTGCCCTAGGGGTGTGTGGTGGTGCCCTAGGGTGTGTGGTGGTGCCCTAGAGTGTGTGGTGGTGCCCTAGAGTGTGTGGTGGTGCTCTAGGGTGTGTGGTGGTGTCCTAGGGTGTGTGGTGGTGCTCTAGGGGTGTGTGGTGGTGTCCTAGGGTGTGTGGTGGTGCCCTAGGGTGTGTGGTGGTGCCCTAGGGTGTGTGGTGGTGCCCTAGGGTGTGTGGTGGTGCCCAAGGATGTGTGGTGGTGCCCTAGGATGTGTGGTGGCGCCCTAGGGTGTGTGGTGGTGCTCTAGGGTGTGTGGTGGTGCCCTAGGGTGTGTGGTGGTGCCCTAGAGTGTGTGGTGGTGCCCTAGAGTGTGTGGTGATGCCCTAGAGTGTGTGGTGGTGCCCTAGAGTGTGTGGTGGTGTTCTAGGGTGTGTGGTGGTGCCCTAGGGGTGTGTGGTGGTGCCCTAGGGTGTGTGGTGGTGCCCTAGAGGGTGTGGTGGTGCCCTAGAGTGTGTGGTGGTGCCCTAGAGTGTGTGGTGGTGCCCTAGGGGTGTGTGGTGGTCACTAGGGGTGTGTGGTGGTGCACTAGGGGTGTGTAGTGGTGCCCTAGAGTGTGTGGTGGTGCCCTAGAGTGTGTGGTGGTGTTCTAGGGTGTGTGGTGGTGCCCTAGGGGTGTGTGGTGGTGCCCTAGGGTGTGTGGTGGTGCCCTAGAGGGTGTGTGGTGGTGCCCTAGAGGGTGTGTGGTAGTGCCCTAGTGTGTGGTGGTGTTCTAGGGTGTGTGGTGGTGCCCTAGGGGTGTGTGGTGGTGCCCTAGGGTGTGTGGTGGTGCCCTAGAGTGTGTGGTGGTGCCCTAGAGTGTGTGGTGGTGCTCTAGGGTGTGTGGTGGTGTCCTAGGGTGTGTGGTGGTGCTCTAGGGGTGTGTGGTGGTGTCCTAGGGTGTGTGGTGGTCACCAGGGTGTGTGGTGGTCACCAGGGTGTGTGGTGGTGCCCTAGGATGTGTGGTGGTGCCCTAGGGTGTGTGGTGGTGCCCTAGAGTGTATGGTGGTGCCCTAGAGTGTGTGGTGGTGCCCTAGGGTGTGTGGTGGTGCCCTAGGGTGTGTGGTGGCGCCCTAGAGTGTGTGGTGGTCACCAGGGTGTGTGGTGGTGCCCTAGGGTGTGTGGTGGTCACCAGGGTGTGTGGTGGTGCCCTAGGGTGTGTGGTGGTCACCAGGGTGTGTGGTGGTGCCCTAGGGTGTGTGGTGGTCACCAGGGTGTGTGGTGGTGCCCTAGGGTGTGTGGTGGTCACCAGGGTGTGTGGTGGTGCCCTAGGGTGTGTGGTGGTGCCCTAGAGTGTGTGGTGATTCAAAGACTCAATGTTCAAGGTGAAGGTCAGAAGTCTAGAGCTAAACAAAATCTAGAGACCCATTATTGACTGCTTGAGGGAAACTTAGCGAGAAACTCTTAAAGAGACTTAGCGAAACTCTTAAGAGAAGCGGAACCGTCTGAAAGCGCTCAATCTGTACTCATTAGAACGGAAACGAGAACGATATATCACATTAACAACACCGGAACGTCACGTTCAAACACACACAACTAAAGTACAACATACTTGAGTGAGAGATGTGATAGGAAATGCAAAATTGTTTCAAATAAAATGCCTTAAGTACCTTAATTTACAAAAAAGTGCCTTAAGTAGACACAGTGAACATCAGAGGTCCTCAACACTTACCTTGCTACGTTCCTGTTGTAGTTACTGGATCAGCCTGGCTGTGATGGCACTGCGAATTACGGAGGAAAACAGTGCCAAGGAACAGTGCCAAGGAAAGCTGGCCCCAGGCCAGGCGATGATAGTAGAACTATCGAAAATGGTCTTCAGGTAAGACCATTTCGGCTGGTCTTACCGAGGCTAGGCTACAGAATCCCCAACTATGCCACCCCCCACCCCCCACCCCAGTACCTCAGGCACCCCACGGAGTCAGAAGGAGTGGGGGTGGGGGGGGAAAGAGGGGGGATGGGGGGGGGGAGATGGCCTGCTCCCACAACAGCGATTCAAAATTCCCCGATATTGATTAGGCTTCAGCCAAAATCTGCGCCCGACTCCTTAACTTGCCGGCGTCTCCGATATGAGAGAGAGGGAGAGAGAGAGAGAGAGGGAGAGAGAGAGAGAGAGAGAGAGAGAGAGAGAGAGAGAGAGAGAGAGAGAGAGAGAGAGAGAGAGAGAGAGAGAGAGAGAGAGAGAGAGACAGACAGACAGACAGACAGACAGACAGACAGACAGACAGACAGACAGACAGACAGACAGACAGACAGACAGACAGACAGACAGACAGAGAGAGAGAGAGAGAGAGAGAGAGAGAGACAGAGAGAGAGAGAGACAGAGAGAGAGAGAGAGAGAGAGAGAGAGAGAGAGAGAGACAGAGAGAGAGAGAGACAGAGAGAGAGAGAGAGAGAGAGAGAGAGAGAGAGAGAGAGAGAGAGACAGAGAGAGAGAGAGAGAGAGAGAGAGAGAGAGACAGAGAGAGAGAGAGAGAGAGAGAGAGAGAGAGAGAGAGAGAGAGAGAGAGAGAGAGAGAGAGAGAGAGAGAGAGAGAGAGAGAGAGAGAGAGAGAGAGAGAGACAGAGAGAGAGAGAGCAGCGTGCATGTGGTGGTGGTGTCGAGAGGAATGACTGAATAGGGTGGAGAGAGCTATAAGAGCTACACACACTAGAGTCTGGGAAGAGGTCTGCAAGAGAGTTGTGTGTAGAGCCCCACACAAGATTATAACCACTCACAACCTGTGTGGTGGTCTATTGTAGTGTTGTTGTCACAACTAGTGTTGTTGTTATACAAAACTGACGTGGACGTTGATTCCACCTGATGGGTCGTTGGGCTGTTTGGTGACACACATCCAAATAATTTCAATCACCAATAACCATTACTACCATCACAACCTGGTTCATTTGACTTTCCTGCATGATCTTGTTCAGTTCCCGAGGTCCTTGTGTCTATGCAGTGTCCTGTGTCTGTCTATGACGCCTCTATACTTCAATGCGGTCTATTCTCTGCATTTCCTGCCATATCTCTCATCATTATTACTAGAATCAACGCAGATATGTTGTTCATGGTGGCATCAGTAGTTAGCTGGTGCCACCATCACCGTTGGCCTCGTGAACAGTCTCCAGTGCACGCTATGTCAACACATCCAGTCACCAGTGCACGATACGTCAACAAATCCAGTCTCCAGTGCACGATACGTCATAATCCAGTCTCCAGTGCACGCTATGTCAACAAATCCAGTCTCCAGTGCACGCTATGTCAACAAATCCAGTCTCCAGTGCACGCTACGTCATCAAATCCAGTCTCCAGTGCACGCTACTTCATCAAATCCAGTCTCCAGTGCACGCTATGTCATCAAATCCAGTCTCCAGTGCACGCTATGTCATCAAATCCAGTCTCCAGTGCACGCTACTTCATCAAATCCAGTCTCCAGTGCACGCTATGTCATCAAATCCAGTCTCCAGTGCACGCTACGTCATCAAATCCAGTCTCCAGTGCACGCTACGTCATCAAATCCAGTCTCCAGTGCACGCTATGTCATCAAATCCAGTCTCCAGTGCACGCTACGTCATCAAATCCAGTCTCCAGTGCACGCTACTTCATCAAATCCAGTCTCCAGTGCACGCTATGTCATCAAATCCAGTCTCCAGTGCACGCTACGTCATCAAATCCAGTCTCCAGTGCACGCTACGTCATCAAATCCAGTCTCCAGTGCACGCTATGTCATCAAATCCAGTCTCCAGTGCACGCTACGTCATCAAATCCAGTCTCCAGTGCACGCTACGTCATCAAATCCAGTCTCCAGTGCACGCTATGTCATCAAATCCAGTCTCCAGTGCACGATACGTCATCAAATCCAGTCTCCAGTGCACGCTACGTCATCAAATCCAGTCTCCAGTGCACGATACGTCATCAAATCCAGTCTCCAGTGCACGATACGTCAACAAATCCAGTCTCCAGTGCACGATACGTCAAGAAATCCAGTCTCCAGTGCACGATACGTCAACAAATCCAGTCTCCAGTGCACGATACGTCAACAAATCCAGTCTCCAGTGCACGATACGTCAACAAATCCAGTCTCCAGTGCACGATACGTCAAGAAATCCAGTCTCCAGTGCACGATACGTCAACAAATCCAGTCTCCAGTGCACGATACGTCAACAAATCCAGTCACCAACGCTACTCTGTGCATCAGAATCCTTCGTATTATACTGAGTGCGACGTTCATGCGCTTCGCGTGTCTTCTATCCTTTGCTTAGTTCTTCTATTTCCTTGTCTTCCTCTTATTCTAACTTGTGTTGGCTATTCCTCTTTTCCTCTTTGATGCACTCTACTTCTTTTCCTTCCTTCTCCTTCCTTCCCTCTCTCTCTCCCTTTCCTTACTTACCGCTTCCGTACTAATGCTCTCTCCTTCCATTAGGTACGACGATACATCCTCCACTTATCTCTTTCATGGTTTCCGCAATTCTTCTTGTCTGTCCAGAGTATTCGCTTCTTTCTCAACTGTCCTCTTCCTTACTGCTTATCTCTTCCCCTTCTTCTCCTCCTCCTTCTCCCGTTCAGAGTATTAATAATACTCTCCCGCATCTCTGATATAAAGCGGAAATCCTCCGATATTCCCGAAGGAAATCATGGATAATTTCACTTCTGTTCCATTTTCGCCGCTCTAAAATGCATATATCGCTTGATTTTTCCCTTCATAACTGCTCGATAATAGAAATTCATGAAGTTATCTAAATATAACCTGTGCATACCTGCGTATCTACAATATCTCTAGTCCTCGATAAATGTTAATGTGAACATGTTCATTCATGGACCGCATTCAGTGCATATTGTTGAGTCTGCGCTAATCAAATATATAATGTGTGGCATATCCGGCTAAGGGGTCAAATCTGACGGAAGTGATTAGG